>NC_079482.1:2775281-3078396 GCF_026230105.1 Diorhabda sublineata
GACTGAACGTGAACAATAGGAAGATTAAATAGATGGTAAAACCCTTTAAAGACCTTT
This sequence comes from Diorhabda sublineata, assembly GCF_026230105.1. Classification (NCBI taxonomy): domain Eukaryota; kingdom Metazoa; phylum Arthropoda; class Insecta; order Coleoptera; family Chrysomelidae; genus Diorhabda; species Diorhabda sublineata. The sequence continues at coordinate 2,775,339 of NC_079482.1, forward strand.
TTTAACTTTATTGCGAAACATAAAAACTGAAGAGGAACTAAAAATGGGGTAGTGGGCTTATATGACAAGTTTGGAGAAGGTGTTCAAAACAGAACTGATAAACTGATTTTTTGTGACTGAACGTGAACAATAGGAAGATTAAATAAATGGTAAAACCCTTTAAAGACCTTTTTTCACTTTATCGCGAAACATAAAAACTGAAGAGGAACTAAAAATGGGGTAGTGGGCTTATATGACAAGATTGGTGAAGGTGTTTAAAAAAAACTTATAAGAAAACCCAAAAGAAATAACAGTGGATTGAACAAAACTGAGAAAAGTATATTTAACAATGAAATAGTAAATATTTGAAAGAAAAAATTATTAATAATTGTACCAAAATGAAAATTTCATCACTCCATAACTTATGATTTATAACAGTGAGAAAAAAACTGCAGATTTTAAAGAAAAACTTACAGGGGATATTAAGTAAACCATTGGATATAACAAATGGAAAAAAATGAGATAGTGGAAAATAAAAATGGTCAGATTAAACAGATAATGTAGGACCCAGTAGTTCATTTGTCACATTAGCAAATTTTAAAGGAGACCAAACACCACATTGGATTACACTATTAAAGGATATTTGTACCTTGTAAATTGCTGGAATTACAAAATTTTTGAAGATTTATATCCAAAATACCAAAGGACCACAACATGTGATTAACGAGGAGGTGCAAGATAATGTTCACTTTTTAAATGAACAAAAACCAAATCAGACATTTTTTGAAGATTAACAAAATTTTTATTTCGATACATCTAATCAATCCGATCCAATGGTTTTCATATAGATGACTCCAAAATGTCTTCAAAGCAAAGAACTACGACACCAGGAAAATGGGGAAATTCAATGTACAATGCAAGTAATTTTTCATTCGTCAGGTTGGGAGTAAAATGTGGAGACCTGATCCCACATTGGGATTGGGTTCTGATGTAACAAGTCACAGTTTAATTAAATTTCTGTTGATTTCAGTTTCTTGTTCTGTTGTCGGTGTGACCAATACAAAATATGCCAAATAAATATGAAATTTTTCAAAAATATGCACATCAAACGATTACCAACAAAAATATTCACATAAATATTATAGTATATAATCGAGCTTATCCTAAATCAATTTATTCAAGTGTACGGGAATATGTCAAATTGACAACTTACAGCAAGGGTAAAACTTATTGTAAGTTCTCAAGTCATATACAGAGTATTTGTTTAAATTTACCTTAATTGCTACAATAATTTGATTTTTTTTAATTGTAAGTATAAAGATATTAAGCTTGGAAACTTCCTAATATACAGAGTGAACAAAATTGACACGTTTTTGGGAAAACAACAATCAACTATTGATTGAAAAGTGTTAGAATTTGAGAGAAAGTTGTGAAAAAATATAATTTTGGCAATTAAAATGTGAAATTATGGAAAATATCAAGTTTTTTTAGATTATTTGTCACATCTAAACCATATTTGTTATAAATAATCATCCCATTGACAAAAATTGATCCGGTATCCAGATTTTCCATCGAACGTATTACTTCGGATACCCTGTTTTACATACTGATTAAGAATCAAGTATTTTTGTTGGAAAAATAAATGAATATTTGAGAAAATATTAAATGGGATGGGGGAAAAGAAGATGTTAAGCTTGGAAATTTTAAAATATACAGAGTGAACCATTTAACACGTTTTTGAAAAAACAACAAACTATTGATTGAAAAATGTTAGAATTTGGTATAAAATTATATAAAATATAATTTTTGCAAATTAAAATGGGGAATTATGGAAATATCAACTTCTTTTAGATTCTTTGTCACATCTAAAGCATTTTTGTTATAAATAATCATCCTATTGACCAAAATTGATCTGGTATCCAGACTTTCCATCGAACGTATTAATTTGGAGACCCTGTATCACGTACAGATTGAGAACCAAGTATTTTATGAGAATTTTTTGCACAATTAAATGAATACTTGAGAAATTATTAAATATGATAAAGGAAAACAAATAAAATTACATTTATCTCGAAGGTAGAACCATAAGGTACATAACCTAAAATAAACCAGAGGAAAATTTTATTACTTTTCTAGTTAAAATTGAAATTTCACTAGTTTTGGAGGTAAACAAGAATTTTAGCACTAAAATAAAATTGAGAAGGTAAGTTTATTTCGAACCAGCAATATTTTGGATTCTATAATTGTATAAACAGCGCGCGTTCATCGAAATTTAGCAACTATAACTTGGATTGCGTCTTACAATTTTTCTATCCTATTATATATTATGTAACATCACGGTTTTTTTACAAAACGCCATTTTTTCTTATAAATCACCTTCAATTTTTAAGACATATTCAAGGAATGTTTCATATAATCATCGGTGAAAGGTTACAAGTAATTTAAAGTTGCGGTATATATATATATATATATATATATATATATATATATATATATATATATATATAAGTTATAATTTTTGGTAAAATATACGGTGAAAGATAAAAAAATTCTGCTTTTGTAAGCTTATGTACTAAAAACTATATAATACACCTCAATTTAATAAGAATATCTGGATCCTTTTATATAATACATATATTACACTTTGGCTTTAAATTACTACCAACACACTAAACGGAATCCAGATATTTATATATATATAAATAAATGAAACTGTGAAGTTTTTATCTGCCTTACAAGAAAAGAAATTGAGATTTTATAATTCCGGAAAGTCCTCATTCATTATCAATTACTTTTGTCGATACCTGGTCCATAGATTGCAGGATCATGTCCTGTTTAAAGGACCAAATAATGTAATAGTTTGTTCGTTATTAATATATCACCAACTGTTCCAAAAATTTCAACTTAACCACCCCTCACCAACATTAAAAAGCATTTGGAAGATGGAGGAAATTAAGAGAAACCAACAAAAAAAAATATTCTAAAAACTTTAGTAAATTTCTTTAATTTCTCATATTTTTTGATATGTTTATGTTTCTAAGGTCTCTTCTGTTTCCAAAATTGGTGTTTTTAATAATTTTTGAAACAGAAGAGACCTAAAATCAAAAATATTTAGAAACATAAAAATCTAGTACAGATACCGAGTGAACAAATCGATTCAATGTGATTTTTTCTGTAAGGCAGATAAATAAATAAGTATGTTACTTAACAAATAATTCACATAGGTCCTTCTATGATACTAACTTTCATAGAAAGATAATAAACGGCGCGTATAAGTAAAATTAATGTTGTAAAGAATAAACAGACATATGCCACATAGATACCGCTATGGGTTATCGCCATATAAGCAGTACCCACCGTTACTCCTATGGATATGATCAATAATATAACGAAGAGACCGAGGAATATATTAGATCTTCCTCTTGCATAATCCGGTCCAACCGAAGATATCTTCCGACAATGGGGACAGCGAGCCAAGGCATTGTTCAAAGTGTTGAACTAAGTTATAGAAAATAATTAGTAAAAAAATAATGTAATGTCTAATATCAGTTATTTCTAATAGTCCGGTCGAACTAGATCAAAACGAATTAAAAAAAACAAGTTCAATTGGTGAAGTTTTCCTCCAACTTCAGTTGCTATCCTACAAACTGGGGTTGGAGGTGGTCAATAATATATTAAAACCCCTTCAAATTTTACTCATACTAAACACAATTTATTGCGACTGCAAAAAGGGAAGCATTGCTAAATGTGGTTGAAAAAAAGTCGGACTGTTTTGTTTTCTGGCACGTACACCGGTCGTACTCTAATATTGAATCACCGACAGAGGAGGATCTGTTTGATTTTGAATGTTCGAATCATACCAAGAATAAAGAGAGTTCTGAACAAGAATTAATTAAACAACATCCATTGAAAGGTGGAGCACCTCTAGAAAGTGTTCTTGAACCATGTACTGTATAAAACAGATCAACCATGAAGTACTGAAACTACCATAAGTACATTTGCATATTAGATTGTCATACTAGCGATTCGTTAATATCCAGCTACAACAAGGGCGTATAATTGTGAGTGTTGGTGTAAATCCAACCAAATCAATTCAAAATATTTCAAAAATAACTGATGCATCATGGTATGTAGCAATTCAAACACTACGTACTGAACTCAAGAAGCTATCCTGTACCAAAGTATGAAACACCCCTTGAAAAAGACGTTCATCCCTTTTTATGACCCCTAAACATAAGAAGACTGGAAAGGAAATCGCCAGATGACCTAAGACACGGTTGAAATAGATTTTTCCCTTACAATGTCAGGTATTTTAAACTAACTAACACACACAAACACACGTGGGTGTCCCTCTAAGCATCCAACACCAGGTAAATCCACGGATGGACATTCCACCGCCAGTCTTTTCGGCATGTCCTCGTCCTTATTCGCGTCGCAGTTTCTTCCTTGAGTTCTATGGGAGATTCTAGATCTTTTTGTTAAAAGAGAGATACACTCTTGTCTTCTACTAATTAACTGCGCTACATAATGTCCTTATATACCTAACACGAAAGAATTCTCTAGATTTAGAACGAAAAGAAAAGAAGCAAATAGATTTTCTTAGAAATTATTCGAAAGAATCAATATAAATAAACCGCCTGCTATAGAAAAATTGTTTACACATCAAACGAATCGACCTTCAGCAAATTTTGAAATTCCATTTTAGTTGGACAGGGCCGGCATACGGTCCCATTTCGCGAATTTGTTCATAACAATAATAATTAATAAAAAGATTTTTACTTACCAAAAAAGTATCGTGACAATGGCCACAAGTAACCCTACACATGCCTGGCATGGTAGGAACCGGTGGCGTAACAGGACTTGGAGCTAAATTAATAATCCTTTTACAATTCGGTCTTGGACAAGCGATCCTTTGAGATGAACTTTTGCATATAAGTAGACAATTGCAAGGACAACGGACGTATTTTTTACCAGGAGGCGCATTTCTTATAGGCTTAAAGAAAGAAACAAGCTAACTCACCAAACTTTTCAACAATTTTTTATTCAACTTACTGTCGCTTCATTACATTGGGAACATTTAACGACGTGTTGATCTCTTTTACCGGAAATATCTATCATAGCTTGGCAAACTCGACATGTAACCATCGGGACACCACCACCACCTTCAGATGGCTGATAAAAGGGAGGTGGTAGTTCGTCAGGTCCAATAGGTGAAACTGTAGTTTGTACAGTTTGGTATATATCTGAAAGTAAATTATATCTATATTTACTACTACAGTTTCAGTATCATGGATATCGAAAAACGGATAGTAGTGAATGGTGAATCTGCAAAAGCCTAATATGAAACTACCCATCTCATAATGTGTACACTGTATCGATCGACACGTTCGAATTTCGTCCTTTGCCAGTGCATGTGGACGTGTGAACCGTTAATCATCTCATAGTTTAGTAAATGATATTAATAATTTTAAAATTAAAACAATAAGTGATGAAGAACCGGCCCGTATCTATTTTTTTCTTCCTTTCCCTGCTAAATTGGCTTTGTAAATGTTTATCATATCTTTTATTTTGATAGTTCGAATCACTGAATGAATAGCGAGTTGTTGAAAAACCACTATTTGACCAAAACAATGCACCGATGCACGAGTCAATGGTAACGATGGTTAAATTGAACAAATTGCTTCCTCATCCACGGTATAGTCCAGATCTGAGCCACAGTGACTGCTGGCTATTCGCCGATCTCAAAAAAATGCTTGCCGGTAAGAAATTCAGCTCAAATGAAGAAGGAATTGTTGAAACTAAAGCCTATTTTGAGGCAAAAGTCAAATCCTTCATCAAGCACAGCATCGAGAAGTTAGAGAAGTGTCGGAATGATTGTAGTGCTCTTGAAGGTGAACTTCATAATAGTAAAAAAAAATTCTTTTTCTTTTTTGGGTCTTTGGGTTCAGAATCATAAAATTATGTAGCCTGTTATAATATCATTATATGTCTCCTCTATTGACATTTTTTCACAAAAGTTAGTGGTAGAAATCCATAGATAACTTCAGGAACAGTCAGAAACATATATAAATTATGATGACACTTTGATTACTAATAGTATGTTGAATCATCAATGAATTATGAGATATCAATACATGATTATAGACTTTTTTATAAAAACACACAAAAAATATATTTATTATTGAACAAAAATACAAATATTACAATTCAAAGGCCAAATAAAAAGTTAATTTCAAATATAAATGATTTTTATTAAAATCTATCTAATGACTATCATCTTTTGCCTAAGCGTGAAGTTTCTAGGGATGTAACTACATACATCTATTAACTATTAATTTATTTTTATACCAGGAACAAGTGTGTTAATAATTTAAGGCTAATAATAACTACATTGAGAAACATAATTTATCAAAACTTGTGTCCTCATTATAAAGTAAAAACAATTTAATCTCGACATAATTACTACGAAATTTATCAATCTGTAACGAAAATTTAACAAAATTATAATGCAATATTTTGTTTATAATGAAATTATTTTGTTTTCCTATCGAAACAACACAATTCTTCTTTATTTAATATCAAATGTTGAATTAATAAGATAATAAAGTTTAATGAATGACACAAACATTTATGTATATAGCAAACAAGTTATATCTATAGTTGTATGAAGTATTTTATTAAACTTTATACATTTACGAGAATCTAGTCTATCCTAACGTACATGATTTGTTTGGTTTAATCAACAATATTCAAATTTATTGTAACTAAAAGAGAAAATTTATTGATTGAAACTAGTTTGCTAATCAGTTTCTCAAAATGAATACTTTAGATGTTGAAGGCTTTTTCTATTTAAAAAAATATGTTTATATTAAAAAAATTTTTTAATTTGGACAAATTTATAAAATTAAATGTACATATGTTTCATTTATTAATTCTATTTGATGACCTTGTCATTGAAATTATGTATAGAAAACCATCCAGTGTAATTTAGAAAACGAATAATTAGTGTTGATTTTGATTTCTTTTATACCATGTTCATATCTAGCGAGTTAATCAAAACTAAATTATCAATTTATATAATAAACAAATTATATTTACTTCCTACGCTTATGAGAACAAAGACAGTATTAAAATTTGTATAATTCAATTAGGAACATTCAGTATTACTCATGAAATATTATCAGTTTGCATATAAATGTTCCAACTTACCCGATGAATCCTCATTGTAGGTGGTGATAGTAGTACTTCCATTATCAAGAAGGGGTTGTTTTTCTCCATCATTATTGTCTCCCATTTTATTCAACCAACAAATACCTTTCAAATGGTATTTAAATCCTCTTGTTTTATTATATGAATACTAGGAAGGGTAAAGAAATGTTAATCACCCAACTTAAAACAAAATTTGTTATGGATTTGTTCTTCAATGTTTTCCTCTTTCATCGGGAGTGTAGCTTTGTCATTAAGTGTCAAATAGATCAACTGACATGTGTCAACTAGAATACGAGTATATCTGTACAGTGATGCCAGATCTTACGATTTATCGTAACATCTCACGTTTTCATAATCGATTCCACGATATTCGTCCTTATTCTCACGATTTTTTGACTTTTGAAAATAGAAATTTTATATCTATAATATTCTAATATAACACAACTACACAACCGAAATATGTATGTCATCTACATTTGATGGTGTAAACTATTGATGATCATCGGAAATTGAGCTTTTTACCGCATTTTGGCGCTGATGCCGAAAAAGTGTTTTTGCAAGTAAAATTTAACAAAGCCCGGCTGATATATCGTTTTAAAACCACAATGTTCTTTTTAAACCTAAAGCTTAGATTCAAATAATTGCTACAAATTCTCTGTGTCTACAGATTTAACAAATAAATTGAATTTTGAAGTAATGTATCCTTAAAGAAGTGATTCAATTTTGAACTGATAAATTTATTTTATGAGATCTCTTTTTTAAATTATTTATATTTATATTCCCCTATTAAGTATTTGTAATTTTATTTTGTTTTAGAGTTTTAGTTAATATTACTTAGTAAATAAATAAAATATTAGTTATTTGTATTTTTTACTGTTATAATGAATCCAGGAGCTTTACGATTTTAGCCTCTAACCATCTGGCATCCCTGATCACTATATAATCCCCGAATACCACCGAAACACATACGATTATGAAAATAAATTGATTATTTTGGATAAACCTATGTGGAAGTGTTTGTTTATTTTCTCATATTAAACTTAATCTATGCAACCTATTAATGATAGTAATTCATTTAAATAATCAGTTTAATAGCTTCTATGTTCACTTTAATATAATTTTGCTTTTCGCGTTAACAACAGTAAAATCGTGATTTCTTATCGAGTTGAAGTAGTTACAATATGATGAAGCCTGTTAAAAGTTTCTTAGACATTCCAACCTTAAAAAGTTGGCCTTTGCTCGATCATACTTATTTATTTTTACCAGGCGGTAAGAACGTTTTTATTTATCTCAGGAAAACAGTTTACATTTTTATTTTAAGGAAAATACAAATCCGAGCGGTTAACAGAAGCTGTAAAAGACATTAGTAGTAAATTAGGTCCTATATTTCGTCTAAAATTAGGTGGTACTGACATGGTCATAACAACAAACGCCGATGATACTGAAACCCTTTTTCGAAATGAGGGTATCCGACCAGTAAGACCATCTTTTCCCGCTCTTTATCACTACAGACAAAAATGCTTTCACAGCGTAGGTGTAGTACCTGCCGTAGGTGAAGAATGGTACAAGTTTAGAACCGGTGTAAATCCGCTATTAAAAAATAGTATTACAGATTTTTATATAAAGGAGCATGAAGACGTGGCGAAAAATTTTGTCAGATACATTCACAACGAAATCGGGGATGATAATATGTTGAGGGATGTTGTCGAACATGTTTTAAAATTTGCTATAGAAGGTGCAATTTTTATGTTATTATACAAGTTCGTGAATTATTAAATAATTTTTAGCCATTTCTGTTGTTTGTCCTGGTTATCGACTGAGTTGTACTTCAGAGACTACTAGTGAACAAACTGAAAAAATTAAAAATGCTAGTAAGGATTTCATGGAAGGAATTTATAAGACCATGATAGGTCCTAGTTTATGGAAGTGGTTTGAAACTCCTGCTTATAAACAATTGAGATCTTCGCACGAACTTATTTATAGGTAAGTGTTTAAATTTTTATTAATTTATTTATCAGTAAAGCTTGTTTTATGCAGCCAAAATTAGAAATTAAGTTAACAAATTAAATTATTAGTTGAAATGGTACTAAGTTTAAATTAAACTAAGAGTTCATCATCTTTTAGCTTCTTAGTTTAATTCATTAATTTTGTGAGGTTATGAGCACAGAATACCTTAGGTATTGGTGGTATTGTTTTGTTTACAACTTCCTTGTTCCTTGGTTATGAAAATATTAATGTTATTGCGTCGATTTTCGCCGTGATGTTTTAATTTTAAAACTGCTATAAAAAAGAAACGTCTGAAAACCAGCAATGTCCTTTAGAAAATAGAACATTAAGGTCAGGAGCTTTCAACATTTGTATGACAAAAAGGACCCATACGGGGAATTTCTATTGGTTTACCAGTAACTTATAATTATCCTTAATTTACTGCATAAACTAAAAAATTACCACCAAGAAAGTTCAATTTAATGCCAATTTTAATTTAGGCTGCATAAACTAAGGTTAATACTTTGCCAAGTATAATTTTATAAATTTCGAAATTTATTTTTTTTTTCGTTTGAATAAATAAAATTTTGTTTTTATTAGCATTTCATATAAGAAGTACTCCTTATTAAATAGTTATCATCATAGATTTCTTTCTATAGTTATATATTTATTAAATTGCAATTACACTTTCATATATACTCATTTTTTACTCAAATTGATCATAATTTTTGAAAAATTGAACTAAATTTGCTAGGAAATGTATTTTGTTTCTTTTTATTCAAATCTATTGAATGGAATAAAGTGAAATGTTACAGTTTTTTTATTTGTTACTAAAATTTTTGTTAAAACTGTTAGTCGAGTCTTACATTGTTCACAGTACCCTGAAGATTTTCTTGAATGATTTAAAAAAGGTATATATCAACAACCCAGATCATTTGAAAGAGACACAGCCTTACATGTATACACTTTTCCATAACAAACATCTTTCTTCCGAAGATTGTAATATGTTAGCAATCGAGGTTTTTTTAGGTAGGTAAAGCAACTTGTTTTTTAAATAACATTCAATCTCTTATATCACCATTTACCCCTTCTTTAACTAACACAATTAGAGCATAATATGGGGATCGTAAGATATTCAATTAAAATATTTTGATAAAGACAATGTAGGTGGAAACGTAAATTTTTTAACCGTGTTTTAAAACCATTTTTCTATCAAAAGAGACCTAAAATCAATACAAATCATCATGAAATTATATAAAAAGATCTAAGGAGTAAAAAGTTGAAGAAAAATATTTATCAGTTGATTATTGTAGGAAATAAAGAGCTTATTTAAAAATCTAGTGGAGAATAGAAGTTGTTTTGCAAAAATCTCAATTTACACACATCTATTAAATAAATTGAAAGTATATTTATCCATTAAGCTCTTAGGGCGAAGACACGAAAAAGTTTTTCATTTTTTTCATATATTTTTTTCTGTAAAAAATTTATTTCATTGATTAAGGGATAAAATACCACTTCTTGGATCCTAAGTGCCAAGAGGGCTTGTAGATCTGCGCCCAGGGCATGAAATTTGTTTCAAAGGATAAAATATTTATTTTAGGAGGAATTGATACTACTGCTACAGTTACTGCACTTACACTTTTTTATCTAGCTCGAGATAAAGAGGTACAAGAAACAGCCAGAAAGTCAATTTGTAGAAATGAATATCTTAAAGCATGTATTAAGGAAACACTGCGTTTATCACCAACAGCTGGGGCTAATGGCAGAATTACAGCTAAGGATACTGTAATAGGAGGTTATTTAGTCCCGAAAAATGTATGTAATTTATTACATCCTTTGAATCAGTATCTAAAACTGTAAACAATATTATTTTTTGAGTATTCAATTGGATCTGACTAATTTTTAATTAAAACACTACATTTTAGAATGATTTTTTGTAAAAAACTAGTAATTATATTTTATTCTAGATTCTGGTATCTGCGTTTAGTTCTGTAACATCTTGTAGTGACCAATATTTTGAGAAAGCTAACGAATACAATCCGGATAGATGGTTGAGGTCCTCAAATCGATCATTCCATAAGTTCGCGTCTCTACCTTTTGGTTATGGTCCCAGGATGTGTCCCGGTAAAAAAATAGCTGAAAATGAGATTGCAGTGCTACTAAAAGAAGTGAGTTTTTCAAATATCCTTTTATTCCATTAGACCGAAGAAGTTACTAGTGAGAGCAAATTACAGATTTCGATTGTTGTTTAATCAACTATTTTGGTATTAATTTTGAAATTTTAGATACTGAATAATTTTACTTTGGATGTAGAAGACAAAAGTGATATAAGGATGGTATATCGAATGAATAGGATTCCTGATAGACCAATTGATATAAAGTTTTTGAAAAGAGAAAGATGAAAAACTTGGAGATTTTTTGATATAATAAGGACAAGACTCGAAGATCTTTAAAGATTTATAGTTAATATGGCAACAACGGTATGAAAATTAGGAAAAATTATGTTCATAAACGAAAGGAGTAAGTAGAAATCGCTAAATATTTATTACCTCATTGTACAACAATACATAATGTCTTAATTTACAATTTTTATATACAAATTCTTTAAATGTTTCACTAGCTTACAATATTTATATAAATTTTGTACAATAAAATTTGATTTTTAAAGCTTACAAGACGTTTTTTATTTATTCATCATATTTAATGATACACTTTTCCTTACTATTGTCATCTTAGAAGCGAAAACTTAAAAATTACCAATAAAATGTTTCTTCTAATACCCTTAATCGTAACATAAAAAAAAATATAAAGTGTTGTTACATAAAGTGCTAGAAATAACGTTGCAGGAATGTTTTTCTTTTCGATAAATAACGTGACACTAAATACTAGACAATGTCAATAGCATTTTTATTGTTTTCAACGAAATTTTGGGTTTTAGAAAGGTACAATTATTTTTTGAATTAGAGGGTACAAAAGAATTTAATTTTTAAAGAAGCATCGAACTGAAATTTGAAAAAAACTATCAGATATTTATTAATTTTGATGAATATTTACCTACCAAAGCATTGAGACCCCATTTCATGTCATCATAAGTGAGAATAATAGACTCCGGATTCTTGGATATCAATTCACAGAAAGGAAGTAAAAACGTCAATTATTATCCTGGAGCGTTTTTTATTGCATATAAAAGTGTATTAATAAGTTGGATCAATCTCAATAGAACCTTGGGGACTTTTGATAAACATTTAACCCATTATAGGGCACCTAATGAGATTAGATCTAGCAGAATTTAACAAGTGGGTAGGAGGATAAAACTAAGGTTTAAATAGTTGCATTAAATCATGACAAAAACCTTTTAGAGTTAAAAACTAATCTTCGTAAAGCCAGTATAGATATTGGAGTTCATTAGAATCCTAGAACTCGAGGGTAAGATAGAAAAATAGTTCTGATATAGGGTATAATAAACCTTAACAGTGCAAAATTGTCAAAAATAAGCAGGGTGACGATATGGAAGATGTGTAAATGGATTTTTTGCTACTACTGATCATTAAAAGGATTTAGAAAATTTAGCTGGAAAAAGTTATTAGGTGGTAAGATCAGTTTTATGTTTCTACGATGAATAATATGGTGAAAATCATAAAGAATGGTGCAATGGGTCATAAAAAACTGCATAAAGTATTAACAGACAAAGATGAATAAATTTATTTGATTTTTTGTGAATATTTTGAGAAAGTATTAACAAAAAAGGAGTTTGGTAAAAAAATTCTCAAAGAAGAGGAAAGTTTTAAGAAAAAGTTACCATATTCTATTTATATTATTTTATGATTATAATGTTTTAAAATTTGTCAATTAAATAAAATTTTTAAAAATATTTTGCAAAAATTGATGACCGGACACCTATTTTCAGGGTTAAATTAAAATTATTAACAATAGAGCTACAATTTTGGTAAAGGTGACTTTTTTATTGAAAATCCTTCCCCTTTGTAATCACCCTCCCTTTAATATCCTTTTTTTTTTCAATAGATTTTTAAATATTTACAAAAAATTAAGAACTTTTTCATCTTTATTTGTAACTTTTCTATGTTTACATCATTCTGGGATAAGTAACTTTCATATTTTCAACTGGAATATCCAAAAAAATTAAATACAACCCCCCAATTTCCTAATAATTAACCATTATTTTACATCCAACAATTAATTTGTAATAAAAAACTGAATCTAGTAAATTGTGTCACGTCCTTCATATTAATTTTGATAAATACAAATGCTAATGTCAAATATAAAAATTGCATTTTTTTTATCAGATTTATATAAAATTTGAAAACAATAAATAAATTACAATAAAGAAACAATATCCATTTATATTAAAACAATATATGTTATATTTGAGGAGTTAGCTTGAGATCGGTGCATTAAAATATATACGGTGTCACTCAAAACAAAACTTCCCATCCATATCGTCCTTTCCAGTAATAATAAAATTAATTTTATTTAAAGTTGATTACATTTCAGGGTAGTTCAATAATAACTAAATCTATATATCAGTTACTAAATCCACGAATATAAACAAGTAAATAAAGGGGGGACTTTAAAAGTTGCATATCGGTTACTAAATCCACGAATATGAATAAGTATATAAAGGGGGGACTTTACAAGTTTCGATTTTTCATTATTTACTGAAAAGAAGATATTGAAGGTGGGAAAATTTCAACCCAACCATGATTAAGAAAGACACCAAAGAGTAGATAGATTTAAAAAAATTATATTTATACGAATACTTTTTTGCTACCCCCTCAACTAATTCAATTAACCAAAAAGATTAATTTCAAATATGTCACATTATTTTAAATGTAACAGTGTATATATAATATTAGTAGCTTTAAACTTACAATTTGATACGATAAAGAGATTCTTAAATTAAGAAATTAGTTATAACCAACAAATATTAAAAAAAAAAAAATCACAGAACTTTAAAAATCGGTGCAGCTCGATATACACTTAATGTTCTAATTTTTGTTGTACAGGATTAACATCCAATGAAATTAAAAAAAAACTATCACAGTTTGGATTAGTTGGAATTTCTGGAACCATTGATGATATTCGTATTATCAATTTATCAACTCTTACTGCCTGTTTCATGTACTGGATATAAATTGGAGATATAAGAAACGCTTTAACACGTTAACTGCCAACTATGCCGAATAACTTCCCTGAAGAGATTTTTTTTTACATAAATCTACTAGGAAATAATTTGTAAACCTTGGCAGTCAACGTGTTAAAAAACCCCAAATAGGTAATAGCTGAAAATAATTTTAGCTTCTTGGTCTGGTATACAGAAAATTCAGTGGGACTAGCAATAAAATGCGTTCATTTTCAGTAACGAATATTGAGAAGTGATGTAGGTGTAGTAGTAGTAGATCGGAAAGCATATTTTTTAACACACCTAGTATATAAATGAACCGTTTTAATTACTGATAGTTTTATATCATGTAGAATTTTTTTTTAAAGGATAAATTATAGTTTCAAAAATTTTAAACGATTAGGTACTAAAAAGTTTTGATACAATCGATTCTATGCATTTTGTTTTTGATATATTTTTTTTTGATTCTATAAAAGAATTAATTTGGTCGATATAATTAATTTCTAGAGAGCGGTATATAAATATAGACTATATATATATATATATATATATATATATATATATATATATATATATATATATATATATATATATGTAATTTTTATAATTTTCACATTTTTTTTTTTAAATGATATGTCACATTCTTATTAAAACATATATAGCAAAAATACCGGGTGTAACATTATGTTTTTTTTAATAATTTTGGTTACGAATGGTATCAATTTAAAAAAAATGTTAATAAAATGTTAAAGGATCGATTTTTAACATGAATTAATCCTGTAATCCTGCAAATTAGAATCATTAATTAGATAAAATTCAATACTTGATTTATTACGGTGAAAAATAATATTTTATAATCAGAATCAAAGTAAATATTCAATAAAAATAATTTATCTACTGAAAGGGATGCCCAAGAGAGTTCCCAATAAAATTTTACACCCATTAAAAATACATGATCTGTTTGAGAGTTTAAAAAATCCAAAATTGATTTTATGAAAGACAGCAACAGCAGAAAGTTATTCACACCTCACAAAAAATGTTAAACGAAGCTTGACTTTTGTGAAATTAATTTTGAAAAATGGAAAAATTCTCTTTACAGGATGATTCAAATCAAATAGATGGATAAATATCATTTTTTTGAATAAGCAGAAAGTTTGTATCCTTTCCCTTTCTCCCCATACAAAACAATAAAAGCAACATCAGAGATGCTCCAAACAAGTTAAATAAAAAATAAAGTTAACTTCCAATGGGTTCCGGGACATACTGGAATGGAAGGAAATGAAAAAATAGCAGACAGACTTGTAGTAGGAGAATGGATAAATCCTTTATTGTATCTGAAACCTTTTGTTAAATCGGATACAGGACAATAGAGATAGCCTTAGAAGTGAAGGTAGATAATAAATGGGTTCCGGGACATACTGGAATGGAAGGAAATGAAAAAATAGCAGACATACTTGTAGTAGGGGGACGGATAAACACTTTTTCATTGTATCTGTATCTAGAAACATCTCCCAGTGTTGTATCTAGCAAAGGGGTACAATAAATCCTGAATGTTGCAGTCTACAAGACACATATACATATTGAGGAGGCTCTAAATTCTCATTTTCTGATTGAAAATAATTATTTTTATAATAGAAACTTTTTTTTTAAAAAAAAAGACGAATCCTTTTAACCCAATTTAACCCATTATTTGCATTAGTTGGATGGAGGAGAAAATTTAATACCAAAAATCTAGGAAATAAGGGAAAACAACGATATACCCAGAGACTACAATATGGGACTGATGATTCCAATTTTGGAAAAGAAAGACCCTAAACCGTGCGACAGTTATAGACCAATAACACTCCCTAAACGCAACTTATTAAATTCAGAGCAGCTCAAAGAGATAGACTAGTTGGATATATTGAAGAAAAACTCGGAGACTACGGAAAACGGAGAGAAATTGAAAAAGTACAGGGCCGTAATAGGGATGCATCTCGAATATTTTTACAGGAACCTGAAGGAGCCCAAATTTTA
Organism: Diorhabda sublineata; assembly: GCF_026230105.1. Lineage (NCBI taxonomy): Eukaryota > Metazoa > Arthropoda > Insecta > Coleoptera > Chrysomelidae > Diorhabda > Diorhabda sublineata. Next base: position 2,791,669 of record NC_079482.1, read on the forward strand.
GATAAATTGACAAATCACCTCTCTCGAACAACCTTGGTTCTATAAATAAATCATTTTGAAATAAAATGGCACAAATGAATATGTTTGTACCAAAATATAATTCGAAATGGATTACTTTGATTCTTCAAATATTCCAACTCCGAATACCAAAGTCCGTCATCTAAATATATACACAGATTAATGTATCCTATATACACTCACTCACACACACACACACACATACGCATCTTTGGTAGATCTAATAACCTAAAACGGGATCTATAACCAAGGCGGTCTATTCATAGAATCGTAGGGTTGTCTCATACTCAATGCAGGATGATAACCGGGCGGATACGCCCCAGGAGGCGGTAACAACCCTTGATTCAACACACCCGCCTGCAGGTAATGCTGATACAAAGGCGAACTGGTATCCATCAGTTGAGCCTGCGCGTTAGGTAAGAACGGTCCCGCTATAGGATAAGTAGATCGGGCCTGCGGCGCTCCCAAAAACGGATAACTTTGTGGATTCGAATTCTGATGCGCCGGTCGAGTTTGTTTGTCCGCGTTTTCTGGCGTCGATCGATGATGAGCCGCCGCCGCGGCCGCCATGTAGTAATTCGGCGCCGATCGGAACTCTTCGAGGAAATTCGGATAGGCGTCTTTGTCGGCGTATAAACCGGAACCGATACCCAAACCCGTCGGGGTAGGACCGAAGTTGAAAGCACTGCCCGGCACTACACTGGACGTTTTCAAAGATATTGCACTGGGTTCGAGAGACGCGTTCCCCTTCAAACCGGCGTATGATTGGAAGCCCTGATTGGTGGAGGTTTGTTGATGCGATTCAGATGAACTGGTTGCCACTGAAAAAAATACATAGTTTGAACTAGATATTTAAACGTTTCTATATTGGTGATTTTGGATCTGGTAAGGAAATTTTTGCTTCATAAATTTCTTTGAAAACAAATTTATGTGAGTGTCAACAAATTTGGATACAAAAAGAAACTAAAAAAAGGAAAATTAGAAGAAAAAAAAAAATAAAAACATTGGCAGAAGTTTTCACAAATATAAAAACAGAATTAATGAGCATAAAGCAACAATATTTGGAAATCATTTGGAAAAATCTTTCAACCGCATGAAGATCAAGATTAGACCTGGTAGAACATCCACAGATTGATCGAGAAATGCAGTTTACCGAAACAAAAAAAAATATCAACCCGAAAAAAGCTTTTAACTTAATTACTGAAGAAATTTTGAAACAACTACCCAAAAAAGAAATCTATGCTGTTTTTAAGGTGAAGTATGCACCCAGCCTTTGGAAAATTGCGAAAGTTATGATGAAAAGTCAGGAAAATTACCACCATCTTACAAACCGATCTCATTTTGTCGAAACTACGCTTTTCCTCCCAAAACAATTTTCAGATATCCACAATTCATACAAATCGGAAAGATATTTTAGAATCAAACAAGAAGAAGCCTATTCCGATCTCAAATTAAGGATGGAGTGCCACAAGGAAGTGTTCTAGGACCTGAACACATTCCAGATTTAGAAAAAATACCATAGACACCTTCGACATTCTATCAAGAGAGAAGAATAATGAAGAAGCAACCAACAAGCTTCCAAAGTATGTCCACAGTATCTATGACTGAACGAAGACATGGAAAATTAAATTGATCAATTCATATTGACTCCACAAGCAAAAGGATAGATCACGTTCCAACTTGAACAAATAATAACCTGTTTCTATAGTCTATAGATGGAAAGTAAAAGACTTGGAGGAAACTCCATTTTGAACATAGTACATTCTTAATAGGGACCTGGAAACGAACAATGTTGACCAAACCTTCAAGTAATGAAGAAAGACTCCATCATCATGTCAATATAGAGGCTATTCAGCTCTTTAACAATATTGGAATAAAATTAATTTATCGAAGAAAAATAGTAAACCAAAACCTTGATCAGTACGTGATCAGCACGTGAACATCCCGGGCAAAACACGGCGCGGTTTAGTTATTGGTCCAAATAAGTAGGGGCCACGTGGGAGGGGCGTTATAAAAGCCGTTAAATCAGGTGAAGTACAGGAACGGCATCTTATTATCGTACTGCAGTGAGATTGTTTATATTTGTCTGTTATATAACTTGTTTGACACGGAAACACATGATGAAGTTGTTGACTTTTACTCCGGCTAAGAAGAGAACTTCATTTTAACGCTAGAGGAAAACAAATGATTGTAAATATTTTCAAAAAATGTAATGCGAGAAAATGATGACAATACCGTTGATGAAGTTATTTCTAAAACGGCAAAATTTTCGGGAGTAATATAATTAAACACAGTAATTAATTAAAAATATAAAACTATTGAATAATTACTATCGATACGTGGAAAAAGTGTATTCGATATATCCAGGAAAAGGTTGGAACCAAAATGCGGAATATAGACATTGTCATTGATGTGAAAGTTGAGCCCCCAAGTGGTTCGCAGTTGGAAATGAGGATGGCACTAGGTAGTGTTCACTGTTCATTGTTAAGACCCAAATATCAACGCTCTTTGACGTCGTCTTCTGTTTGGGTCTCCAGCTCGAACGAAAGTTTGTTATACCACCCCGATGAGACGTAATACTGACTAAAAGGTCAATTTACTTCACGCTCTTCAGAGGAGTTACAATTCAATATTAGTCGAGGCATTAGCCAGGAAAGTAGTTGTTTTCTCCTTTGAAGAACTGCAGAATAAATTTTCGAAATATCAAATTTCGAAATCATTTCAAAGGTGGATAGTAGAAATCATTTTTTTTGATAATGTGACCCACAACTCATTTACCATCGAAATTTGCATTATCAGAGACTACTGATTCGCAGTTACTGCGCCAAATAGCATCCTTTGGGAAATGTTTAACTACACGAACCAAATATCAACGCTCTTTGACGTTGTCTTCTGTTTGGGTCTCCAGCTGGAACGAAAGTTTGTTATACCGCCCCGATGAGACGTAATAACGTCGAAACTAACCGTGGTTACAAACCTCTCCTTGGAATTGCGAGCCAATGGGGATGTTAATATCGACTAAAAGGTCACGCTCTTCAGAGGAGTTACAATTCAATATTAGTCGAGGCATTAGCCAGGAAAGTAGTTGTTTTCTCCTTTGAAGAACTGCAGAATAAATTTTCGAAATATCAAATTTCGAAATCATTTCAAAGGTGGATAGTAGAAATCATTTATTTTGATATAAGTGACCCACAACTCAATTACCATCGAAATTTGCATTATCAGAGACTACTGGTTCGCAGTTATTGCGCGAAATAGCGTCCTATGGGAAATGTTTAACTACACGAACCAAATATCAACGCTCTTTGACGTTGTCTTCTGTTTGGGTCTCCAGCTCGAACGAAAGTTTGTTATACCACCCCGATGAGACGTAATAACGTCGAAACTAATCAGTGGTTACAAACCTTTTCTTTCAAATTGTGAGCCATTGGGGATGTTAATATCGACTAAAAGGTCAATTTACGTCACGCTCTTCAGAGGAGTTGCAATTCAATATTAGTCGAGGCATTAGCCAGGAAAGTAGTTGTTTTCTCCTTTGAAGAATTGCAGAATAAATTTTCGAAATATCAAATTTCGAAATCATTTCAAAGGTGGATAGTAGAAATCATTTTTTTTTTGATAATGTGACCCACAACTCATTTACCATCGAAATTTGCATTATCAGAGACTACTGGTTCGCAGTTACTGCGCCAAATAGCATCCTTTGGGAAATGTTTAACTACACGAACCAAATATCAACGCTCTTTGACGTTGTCTTCTGTTTGGGTCTCCAGCTGGAACGAAAGTTTTGTTATACCGCCCCGATGAGACGTAATAACGTCGAAACTAATCAGTGGTTACAAACCTCTCCTTGGAATTGCGAGCCAATGGGGATGTTAATATCGACTAAAAGGTCACGCTCTTCAGAGGAGTTACAATTCAATATTAGTCGAGGCATTAGCCAGGAAAGTAGTTGTTTTCTCCTTTGAAGAACTGCAGAATAAATTTTCGAAATATCAAATTTCGAAATCATTTCAAAGGTGGGTAGTAGAAATCATTTTTTTTTGATAATGTGACCCACAACTCATTTACCATCGAAATTTGCATTATCAGAGACTACTGGTTCGCAGTTACTGCGCCAAATAGCATCCTTTGGGAAATGTTTAACTACACGAACCAAATATCAACGCTCTTTGACGTTGTCTTCTGTTTGGGTCTCCAGCTGGAACGAAAGTTTTGTTATACCGCCCCGATGAGACGTAATAACGTCGAAACTAATCAGTGGTTACAAACCTCTCCTTGGAATTGCGAGCCAATGGGGATGTTAATATCGACTAAAAGGTCACGCTCTTCAGAGGAGTTACAATTCAATATTAGTCGAGGCATTAGCCAGGAAAGTAGTTGTTTTCTCCTTTGAAGAACTGCAGAATAAATTTTCGAAATATCAAATTTCGAAATCATTTCAAAGGTGGATAGTAGAAATCATTTATTTTGATATATGTGACCCACAACTCATTTACCATCGAAATTTGCATTATCAGAGACTACTGGTTCGCAGTTACTGCGCCAAATAGCATCCTTTGGGAAATGTTTAACTACACGAACCAAATATCAACGCTCTTTGACGTTGTCTTCTGTTTGGGTCTCCAACTGGAACGAAAGTTTGTTATACCACCCCGATGAGACGTAATAACGTCGAAACTATTCATAGTTTACAAACTTCTCCTTCAAATTGTGAGCCATTGGGTATGTTAATATTGATAAAAAGCTCTTGAGAGGAGATTTAATTCTGTACTTACCATTTTTGCTGGTTTTTCTTTTCTTCGATTTTTTCTCTTGTATTTGCATCTGTTGTTGGCTATTCTTCATTTCGCTCTGCATAACTCCCGAATTCTGCAAATCAGTCATCTGTCTATTATATAAAGAGGACGTCGTTGCTTGTAAATTCTGGTTATAAGACTGAATAGCCGCCATATTCGCTTGACTGAATATCGGTAAAGCGGACGCGTTATTTGATATGGGTTTATTCAAGATATGGGACGTGCCTAATGGTTTGTCGCTATAGAACGACGATGTGTTTTGTAAACCTACCATCATCCTATCGTCATTACTGAATCTATCGACAATATGGGATAGATTAGCCATAGTTCTACCGACGTCTACTGAAGATGTGTTATAGTTGGAGCGAGACATGCTGGCACTGGATACAGCTTGCATTTGGGACAGTCTATCGTTGATTGTTTCGGCCCTGGAATTAGACTGATCGGAAGTGTCATAGTTGTTACGAGACTGTTGCACATTGGCGGCATCTACAGCTAAAAAATTGACTGTTATTGTACATCAAAGAAATATATTCCAGTAAAAATTAATAGTAAGCGAAAAAATATGTTTGAAATTGACTTGAAAGATACTTTTTGTGGTTATATTATGACCATTTAAAAATGAACGCCGTGGGACAAACAACTGCTTTTGAAGTGAGTTTATGTGGATAATAGACTTTAACGCCTCGAAACCTCGAAAATAAGCAAATTTATTCGTTAATAAATAGACGTTGACGTTTGTTTACACTTCAAAAACTTTTGGAGGTTATATTCTGAAACAACCTATTGATAAATCTAGCGAATTGTCGAAATTGGCTGATGATCATTTAAAAATGACCGCCGTGGGGCAAATAAGCTTTTGAGGTAAGTTTCTAATTGGTTTGTGAGGTTATTTGTTGGATTTTAGACCTTGACGCCCGAAAACCTCGAAAATAAACAAAATTGTATACGGTTAAAATCTGCGTTGACGTTTGTTTACACTGGAAAAATTTTTTGAGGTTATATTCTGAAATAGCCTATCGAATTATCAAAATCAACTGATGCCCATTGAAAAATGACCGCCGTGGGGTAAACCAATCGCTTTACCGTCAGTTTATGTAAAGTTTGTGATGTAATTTGTTGGATTTCAAACCTCAAAACCTCGAAAATAAGCAAAATTGTAGGGTTATAAATATGTGTTAACGTTTGTTTAAACTGCAAAACTTTTTGAGGTTATATTCTGAAACGGCCTATCGAATTATCAAAATCCATTGATGCCCATTGAAAAATGACCGCCGTGGGGTAAACCAATCGCTCTACCGTCAGTTTATGTAAAGTTTGTGATGTAATTTGTTGGATTTCAAACCTCAAAACCTCGAAAATAAGCAAAATTGTAGAGTTATAAATATGTGTTAACAGCCTATGTAACAATCTAACGATTTGTCAAAATGACCTAATGCTGATTTAAAAATGACCGCTGTAGGACAAACAACTGCTTTTGACGTTAGTTTATGTGTGGTTCGTGAGGTTTTGTTGGATTTTAGACTTTATTATTATCAGTTTTATTGCAAAAGGACTTCTTAAAGAATTACTTCTTAAATAAGTGCGAAATTTCTTCCCAGAACGATTTTTTTCGACCATGCATTGCAAGTAACCGTGGAAAATGAATAAGATTCTTACTAAAGCTCGTTTCGTCTAATGGAAAGGCGTTAACTCCACATAAGTTTGTCCTTGTATATTTCACTTTGCAACAATTAGTTCTACTGAAACAGATCTTTGTAGTAGTATATACGAAGTCATCTTAACATTATTGTTTACCCCACAGCCGCCATTTTGACCTAGATCAACTGTTTACTTAGATAATAACAAGATCGAATAAATTGTTTAATTGGTTAAGTTAAGTCTTCTTTCCCTTGTAACTCAACCTATATAATAAAGCAGTTATTGAATATTATGGTTAGATGTAGGTTCTCAAATAATTAATAAACATTTTCAATGAATTGTAATTTTGTTTCTACGGGGGAAGTAAAATGATGATTTGGTAAATCGTCGTCTTACCTTTGTAACCAATTTGTTGTAACGCCAAATTCGGGTTCCCGTACCTCATGGATACCTCATTGGCGTTGACGCCGGAAGTGGTCATAGGAGAAGACGTTCGTTTTTGGGACAAAGTCGACGGTATGGAAGTAGTAGGAAAATTGAGTTGTTGTAATCTAGTATTGACATCCGGTCCTGTATATCCCATATTAGTATATTTCGACATATCGATTTTGTTCTGTTGCCCCACGTCTCTACTCGGTATATTCAATTGATAATTCGTTTCGGAATTATAATTGAAACTCGACGACGACGTTTGCGAAGAGATTTTGTTATTGAAAAATTCTTCGGCGGTCGGTATATTCAAACTTTTTGGATCCGGTATATTTTGGTGCACGTACCCTTTAGTAGTAACTTCGATTTTTTCTTTCGTCTGATGATTTTCCAAATTTTTCTTCATTTCTATTTGTTGCGTCAACCTCGGATCGATTTCGAATTTTTGATTACTTATTTGGGGTATTTCGCTTTCGTTGTACGCCCTCTTCTTCACTGGAAACACGGTTTTTTGTTCGTCTTGATTCGGATAATTTTCTACGTCGGGCGAATTCGCCGAAAGCGCGCTGGGGGGTCGTTGAGTACGAGCGCCGGGCGAATGTTGTTGGTGAATACCGGGCGAATGTTGCGGATGAACCACGGGGGATTGTTGGGGGTGTACGTTAGGGGAATGCTGGGGTAAGATAGTCGGCGAATGAGGGGAGTAAACCGGCGAATGTACCCCCGGTGATCTATCCGCATTCATATTCGGCGATTGATGGGGATGTGGGGAAGATTGATTGCTGGCCGGCGAATTGGCGGTGTAATTTTGAGATTTGTTATTATCGTAATAAGAATAATTACCTTCGGCGTTGTAGGGTGGCGTGGGGTTTGTACTGGAATAATTTGGTACGTGTGTGTAATAAGGGGAATTTGCGTACGAATAATACGTATTTTCAGTGGTATTCGGCGTATAAACGTGCTCGGAATAATGAGGATAAGGCGATTGAGAATTTTCTTTAGGACTACACGATTTATCCGGGCTGCTCTTATTCGATACAGTATCCTGATAAAATCCTACTCTGATCTGTCCGTTTATAGTGGAATAAGCGGTTTTCGGGGATATATCGGGACGAGGAGACGCCATTATTGGCGAAGCTCCCGATGGGGATCTGTGTAACGGTGAAGGATACGGTGCCGGGTAGGCTCCTCTTTCATCCATTCCGACTCGAGGAGAATCCATATCCTGACTAAAACTCGATCGTTCCGATATACTACTTCCGGTACTGATTCTTCTTTGTCTTGTTATTGGTTGGACGTGAACGTCCGTGTTCGGGGATGCTAGAGGCGCGATTATTTTCTTCGAATCGATTTTATCTTCTTTTTCTTCGGTTTTGGATTCGTTCTTTTTAGGCGCCGGTTGTATTTTCGGCGCACCGAAAGCTTTGAACCAAGCGCTAAGATTTGGGGTTGCGCCACCGCCTCCACCGTCGTCTGTATTGGAAGGTATATCGTGAGGTTTAATCGCTGGATCTTCTTCAGATTTTTTATCGATTATATTATCGGTATCTGTTTTTACGTCTTTATCGATGGGGTTTTCTTCTTTTTGCGCTTCCTCCGTCGGTTCTTCTTCTTTTTTTTGATCGTCGACGAATTTGTGTTTACCGAAACTGTCTAATACTGTTCCTAAGCTGAGTTTAGGCGCGTTTGTATTCGTTTTGACTATCAAGGAATTTTTGGTGTCTTTTAATTTAGAAAGGGGACCGAGAGGAAATATTTCGTCGGTTTTATTGGTACTTTGTACGTTGGTAATGAGGTTACCTTTACTTTTACCCGGTTGCAAACGATCGATGGTTCTTTGTATTTCTCTTCTTTTGAAAAATTTCGAAGGATCTCGGAACGGTTTCTTTTTAACGTCCTTGTTTACTTCTTTCTTTACTGTTAGGGTCGGCTTTTCTTTTTTATCGGGGATTTGATCTAATTTGGCCGTTATGGGATCTATTTCGTCTAAACCGGTGTATGTTGGGGAATTGCTCGCCGAACTGAATTCGGCAAATTTCGGCGTATCGTCCAACCATTTATTTATATCTTTTAGAGTTTGTTCGGTGGCTATACTTAGAGCGTCCATGTTAGAAGAAGGCGGTTTATTAAAAACGTTAGAACTACTTGTTGAGACGGACCGTTTTCTTTTTAAACCGTCAGAATGTATGCTGTCCGCGGTATTGTTACCTTCTTCGAATTCAAAATCGAATTCTTTGAATGATTTAGGCGGTTTCTCTTTGATTTTATTTTTTAATTTATCTTCCTTTTCGATTTTTTTAAATTTATCTTTGTTCTCTTTCGGATGATCCAGTTCGAATTCGAATTCGTTTTTTAATTTGATCTCGCTTTTCGCTTTCAATTTTTCTATGGTTTCTCTCAATTTGTTATGTTTGTCTTTCGGTTTAGGAGAAAGTGAAATGGAATCTTCTTTGATTTTCTTATCAAAATGGTAATCTAAGCCTTCCGGAACTTGGAATAGTTCGTTAAAATGAGACCGCTTACCTAAAAACGAAATAAAATAAATTGTAATAAATTTACAAATTTTCTTATTACCCCAAAACGATGTTTCAAGATACTTTTTTGATATTCAAAATAATTTATACTCAATTGAGAATATGGAAATTAATAGTATGAATAAAAAACTAAAAAATTATCATCAAACAAGAATTTTGGTGACAACTGTATAATAAAATATCAAAAAGAGGTTCATAATTAACAGAATTCATTTACCAGACCAAATAATTTAATTTAGTAGAGGAATACACGGATGTTTATGTGGATTTTCAAAAGGCTTTCGACTCATATGAAAGAAAAAAATAAGGAGAAACTAAAAATATGAAAATGAAAATTCAAGAAAAGCCACAAGAAGAAATAATGACTAGATGGAGACTAGACGATACAAATGTAACAAAGTACAACATAATTATGAAGAACTAGTGTAGGCAATTGGTAAATTAGAAGATGTAGCAAAACATTATCAGGAAGAAAATATTAAATATATGGAATTGGGAGAAAAAAACCAAGAAAAACAATTCCCCGGATATTTAAAATTGCAACGACATATTGCTGTGAACAGAAATGACCTAATACCAAAAATTACCAAAATAGGCAACTTTAGCGTTGAACAAATGTGAATAATAAATGAAATAGGGAGACAGCTTGGAGCCTTTTGTGGTGCACATAATATATTATGACTTTTTAAGTCCATAATGTATATCTTGATTCCCCCAAATTTTGGATTACGTCATTTTTCTTCTCAGTACTTGATAACTTTAAACAAACTTCATTGAACTATTTTAAAATAATGTTACGAACTCGTCCAGTGACGTATACCGTGAAGCCGGTCCTGTTCTTTTATATTAATAGAATCGAAAGTTTGGCGGATGCCAATATTTTCAGAATTATCATTAATAGTTTTTATATGGCGAAAATTTTGTATGAATAGGCACTTGTTTATCAGTCAGTAAATAATCTGATGTCATCTCGAACACATCGGGATAGATAAGTAAACAGTGTGTTTGAATAGATTGATATGAAAAGAGGAGGGAAAGAAAATCGCCGAGAAAAAGCGGCAAAGTGGAAAGTAGATCAAAGAGAACGAAAACTAGGATAAGAAAACATTAGACGGTAACTTAAAAACCCAAATACTCAATTGGGATATACAGATGATAAAAATATCAATAAACAAAGATCTTTAAATAACCAGTGATCACAAAAGAGAAGAGAAAGAAATAAAAATAGTAAAAAGAAGCATTATCGGGATCAAATTTGAAGACAGAAATGTTTAATCCTTTATAGCATCCGCCATAACCTCAAAGATTAAACGGTTCAATGATATCTTGGAATTTAAAATAAATGATTTGATTCATGAATACGGGGATTTTATCCCATTAATCATAGCTATAATTTTATTGTTCAATCAGCAATTTATATTTAAATACGTTTAATATTGTCCAGAGAATGTTGCTACGCTGGTATAGCCCCACGAAAAAAAAAAGCGTCCGCTATTGCGAAACTAAGAGTTTAGAATTTTCTTGATTCAATTCACCAGTGGCTTAAGTATACTGTTGACTCACCTTCCTGCATTGAGTTTTCTATATCAGAAAGAGCGTCTTGGTAAATTTTCTTTGTTGCAGTCTTTGGTAAATATTCAAACCTACTGTCCGGGCTAGAAGGAGGCGGGCTGTCACTACGTGGAGGGCTTAAACTTGGACTCCTACTAACCACATTTGTTTTCACCTTTTTCTTTTTATCTTTTTTACTGGATTTTTTCAATTTGTTTTTCATCGCTTTTTTAGAAATTGATTTTTCTTTCTTGGTTATATCAGTCTTACTTTTCTTATCGTGCACCTAAAATAGGAGATATTTCAAAATATATTCAATGGAATTCATAGAATTTACTAACCTTTATTTTTTTAGAATCTTCCTTATCTTTTTTTATTTTCGGATATTCTTTATCCTTATTCTTTATCTTCAATTCTTCATTTTCCTCCTTGATTTTACAATCATCTTTTTCTTTCTTCAATTTTGTATCTTCTTTATCTTTCTTGATCTTGGAAGTTTTGTTGGGCTTTTCAGGTATTTCTTCAACGGGTTCTATTTTTCTGTGTTTCGCTAATCTCGTATTAACTTCTCGATAAGGTGAATCATAAGAACGGCTTCTTAAACTTGTTAAAGAATCCTCAGAATCTGATCTCACTCTTTTTCTGTCAGTTTGTGCAACCAACATGGGTTTCCTTCGAGACGCCGAAGTTTGTTCTACTTCCATTTTTTTATTTTTGATCTTTTTGTCTTCATTGGAAAATTCAATGGCGATTTCATCATCTGATGAAGATATTTGATCCAAGTATTTTTCAGTTGCCTTTTCAAAGACGTGAAGAAGATTATCAACCATTTCAGTATATTCTACAAAACATAAAAAATTAGTTATTACATATAGTTTGATATAGATTTTTATTTACCGTTTTCAGCTCCATTATACAGTTTGCAATTATCCACTATTAATTGAAAATCTCCACGGAATTTATCGAATGACTTGTAATATCCTGATTCCAATCTTTCTTCCATCCTTTGTAGATCCATTGGTTTTCTTATAATTGAATAATAGTTGGGAGCATATTCTTCTTCTACGGGGTCAGTGAAAGGCCACGCATCTTCATGATTTTTTACAAAATCCAAAATTTTGTGCATTCCTGTTTGTAAATCTTCATCTGTTTGACGATATCTGAAAGAATTTATTCAAAAGTAGTTGGTAAAAATATCAAACTAGAATGGAAAATTACAAAAAAAAAAGTTGTTGATATTCAACATCAAACAGTTTCTGAGGCATTGTAGAATAGATCAGATGCTTAGAGAAATTATTAATTACAGAGAATATACTGAGAAAAATTAAATTTCTGGATATACAACAATTTTAACCACATGTGATGCCCCATTACAAAATATCATTTTTATCAGCTATCTCTCAAAGTACTATTAAAAAAAGAGTTTCATAGAGAGAAGTTTTATTTTAAAAAAGCTCTAAAAGATCATGTAATACTGAACACACTGTTTACACTACTCCTATACTACACTATATACTATACAGTATGAATATCACCAACAATTCTAGAAATTCTAACTTAGATCATGTAATAGTTCATTAATATGCTTGAGTTTGTTAGTTTTAAATGTTTTGGGAAATAGATAATCAAATTAATTAGACATGACAAGTTGATGTACTTACATTTGGGACGTTTTCAATTTTTTCTTGCTTGTATTTCTCACAGGTTGGATGAGAATTTGTCCTGTAGCTGCTGAAAGGGAGTTGTTAGTTTGACGGCCCACGGTTGTCGGTTTTGAAGGATGAATTTTTGTTTCTTCCTCGTTCTGTTTGTCACGTTTCTTGTTAGATTTTACATCTTTAACGGATGTTTCTTCTTCTGAAAGAAAAAAAAACAAACATTTCAAAACAAAATAATTAATAAAATAAGAATCTAACCTTTCACTATATTTTTTTCTCTATTTTTAGACTTCTTACTCCTAGTGCCAGCCATTTCGTCACCGGACTCTCTTAAATTTTCATTCTCACACCTTTCTTCCTTCAACTTATTCCTCCTTTCATAAGCTTCTTGTCTCCTATTCTCCAATTCTTTCTTTTTCTTTTTTTCCTCTTCCTCTTGCAGCTTTTGTTCAATCTTCAATTGATCTTCTCGTTGAGTTTCTTTTTCTAGAACCCCTTTTTCAGTTTCAATCTCCTAAAATAAAAAAAAGTACTGGCTAATTGGAAGGAACTCCACTATGTCTCTACATAATAAGCTTATAATTTATAAGATTCAAAACCAAAGCACTGAGGTACATAGTAGATGCCCCTTGGTACATTTGCAATAACTTAATAACATAAGAACCTGGAAATGGACAATGTTGACCAGACCATCAAGAAATTAGCTAAAAGTCATGAAGAAACACTCCATCATCATGTCAATGTCGAAGCTATTCAGCTTTAGGTTCTTTTTTGTCACACACTTCTCAAAACGACGAAAATTTTTGTTTATTCAAACAATTAGGAAATTCTGGTACAACCAAACAAAAAACCAAAAAAAAAAAAATTTCTAAAAGGGTTGATTCTAATTTTATGCTTGGCAGTGTATTTAAACAAAGTGAAACATGACTATCATCAAAGTAACTTGATTGAATCATATTTATTTATCACAAAATGTAATTTTCTGATGTTCACGTCTCTTCGACTCGGTGAGTTTTTGTTCACCCTCTACCCAGCAGTACACTGTCCTTAAAGTAAAACACTAAACTGGCAATCCACTTATCATAAATAAACAGAATAAATTCTCATCAATATAAATATTAAGTGATAATTACCAATTTCTTTAGCCTGCTGGAAGATCTTCTTGGTAAATTTTCTAATAACCTCTTCCTTGCAAGGTTCTCTTTCTCTTTGAACAACCTTGGTAACTCGGGCAGAAAATTTTCATTTAACGTATGATGCAGTTGCCTTTCCGCTTTATTAGCAGACTTCTTCAATTTTTTTGTCAGTTGAAACCAGTCTTCTTCTGTAAAACAAATAACCTGCCAAATGGCTTTTTTCTTATTATTTTTAGTTGTATAGTCCTCTCTATACAATCTAGTTCCATAAAAATACCAATATGCAGAATCATTACTGTCAAAACCTAAAGGTTCAACTCTAAGACTGTCGGCTTCCAAATTTTTCAATTGATCTAACACATCGTCGGCATCTAAACGAAAATCACACAGGGCATGTAGGATATCAACTTTAGTTCTAAGAGGTAATAACTGAAAGTCAATATCTGTGTTGAATGGGTTATAACGATCGTGTTCCTGGCATTTTTGTCGAAACAGTCGTCTTAAAAACATCTGATAATTAAATGTAGAGATTTCATTGTTGGGTAGACAACCACTTAGCAGCCTTACTATCAAATCTTGAAGCCAAGAAGATTCCTCTGTTCCGTCTGTAAGAAGAGCTTCTTCTAAATCCTTAAATAGAAATATTTACGTAAGCTAATATAATCAAAACATAAAACAATCGATTACAATTATTTAAACTTATTTTTTCTAATAGAAGACAATAATAATACAATTATGGCTTCACCTAATTATAGAAATTATCAATTATACTAGTTAGTATACTCTAACAAGAAAGTTTTTTTATAAAAAGAATTTTATTTTCAAATTATAATATTCAAATTTGAATAAAGTTAGCACTCACCTCAATATCAAAATCTAAAAGATTAAAAGCAGTACGAAATAGCGAACAAAAGTGAGCGATGCTTGGTACCTCCCACCATGATTGTATATCTTGAAAAGAAAAATAGAAATCCCAATAATTACAAACTAATCACATTTTATAAACAAATATCAATTAAGTAGTTTATAAACACACCTAGGATACTAATGAAAGTTGGAAACATAACCTATTCGTAGATCAGTACGTATAAGTACATAAGATAATACTATAAACATTAAGAATTTCATCAAAATAAATAGCCTGCCCACAGTTACTCAAAGATTTATATAAAATACACATTTAAATTATTTGTATATTCTTGAGTTGTCAAAAATGCCATTTGCAACAAGCTCTTGTAAGAGTAGCTTTGTTTGGAATTTCGTTCTCTATCAATCGCTTTTCTGCAATCTGAAAGTGTAAATGTCTTGATAAAGATGGATATATACTCTTTACAACTATAACGAGTGAAATATACTAAACAGTCAGATATCTTTTTTAGGAGAGTACATTCGTTTGATCTGATTGATCATATACTTTACGCTTGCGCCTTCAAGTACATCCAACCATAAGCGTATCAATTAAATACTATAATTTTTCGATGATATTAAAATTTAAAGTTTGAATAGTAATTGTTGTATATCAAAATAATTTTTTACTAAATAATTCTTCATATTGTTGATGTACTAGTAGGAAATATTTTTTAATATAAATTCAACGTTGAATTCATTTTATTTTGCACGACTATGGATAGTTCCTTTTTCGGTGTTTTGAATCACGTACATTCAGATGCTCCATCTATGTAATTATCCATTCAACTGACAGTAGAGAACTTTCAAGAACGAAAAATATTTAAGCTTTTCTACGATAGGTGAAGCAACAGTACTAAGTTCAAGAATTATTCCTTGTAATCTCTTTTATACATTTTTAATATTCTTTTGTTCACTTCCTTATCAATAAAAAATTAAAATACGTACGTCCATTAAAAATAGGTGATTTAATTTAAAAAAATAAGTTGTCATAATTGAAACTTGAAGGCACGATAAAGTCTTTAATAGTTTATTCAGCTGAAGCTGGGCGCGAAGTTTGAATTTATGATACACTTCGCTATAACGAAAACGTAGGTAGTATATAGGTAATTGTCGAGGCACTAAAGAAAAACTACGACATTAATATTCTTCCGTTTTCATTTAAAATAACTTCTCGTTTTTTTCGCCCTATTTTTCTTTGACTTTAATATATATCCACCAAACCGTAAAAGTTGCTTCGGCATCGACAAGTACTCTGTAAATATAATGTCTTTGGCTATGAAATTCATAGCTAAGCGTGGCTGGATTCGGGATGGAAAAGACAAATTTATTCCGGATTTTCGCATTCTCCGGTGTACTTGCGAGAATATCATTTCTGATATTAAAGAGAAACGTTTTCGTTGTTTTGGATTTTTGCCAGGTAATTCGAGTTTAAGTAAAAATTTCCTGCTGTTTATATCAAACGAAGCACTTTTTGCAGACTAAGAAATGAAAAAAAAAACATTTAAAAATGTAATATTAGAATTTGCTTTTTAAGGTATAAGTTATAACTTATAAATATATATAAATGAAATAGGTCACAGAATACACTTAACTTAACCTAACTTCTTGTCGGTTTCTTCTTACCGGTTTACACTGGTGGGAAATATATACGTTGTTAACATCTTGTTGAGTTCAAGAGTTTTTCTATCTTGGAAACTTTGTTTATATAAAATTAAACGGTTAACTCGATGTCTGAAACTATATAGAAAACCGTAGAAATATATCTGTGAAAAGATGGGGTATAGTTTATATAATATTTCGTCTAACTTTAACTAAACAACCAATATTATACTTAATTTATGAATATTGATGAGGTACTATTAACGTAAAGCTATATTTATTCAAAATTTGAATCTAATTGATATTCTATAATTAATATAAGTATTAATTTGAATATTCATTATTACGTTTCACTGTATATTTAAAATTTAATAATTATACCTCTCGGCTGAACTAATCATTCGACTTATTCCGATCGTCGATTCGTTGATTTACGTATAAATCCGAAAGAATTTATAAGGGACCTTGAAATGAGCCTGTCATGATTACAGGGGGATTTCCAAAAGTAATTATTTCAACATTTTTAATTTTGTAACAACAAAAGGTAGGGTCAAAGCGAAAGTCAAGTTTATGAATCGGTCATTATAGTAAAATGTTTTATACACACTTCGACTATTTGAATAGTCCTCCTAGTTTCCTTTTTGTTTGACACGAAACTTAATAGATAAATTAATGGTAGTCTGTGTTCTTGTTTCGTAACATCGTCAGTGTCTGGGCGACATCAAATGTATTCTATGGTGCTATTTAACAATTTGCCGATTACTGACAGTTACACACAGATTTGCTTTTAGTAGTGTTACATTATTTATAAAAGATTCACAGTGAATGTCAATCTGTCAGCGCCATTTCGAAATCTGAATTAATAATTGGGTATAGAAAGTGTGAATATGCGGCAAAAACTGTCGCTTTAATATTTTAAAAGCTTCTATTACGGTCGAACGTTATACATTTCTTTTTGAAGGGTTGCGCGAAATTTGCGCCAGACGACCCATATTTTATACAAAACAAGGTCAAGTTTTACCGATACGATTATTCTTATAGTAGTGTTTCATGTCTAGAATGAATATATATATGGATTACAAAGGGTTTATAGAGAAAATAAAAGTAGTTATAATTATCAAATACATTTTATACAAAACATCTTGTATTGTAGAATTATCGAAAGACTTAAATAAATAGTATTTCGCAGTGGCGGCTCGTTGGTAAAAAAATTATCTATAAAATCTATAGAACTGACAGAAATACTAAACACATATAATTTATAGTGAAGATAACTTAATAAGGATTGTTTTGGATTATTTAACTATATCGAGAGTGTGGAACGTTAATAAGTCATCAAATATATTTAATTCGATATGTATCTAAACAACGTAAAGTTATAAATACGTCGTAGTAATATCCCATCTCTACCTTGGTTGATGTAGATGTTTGTGGCTACTTTTCTAAGCGTTACGAACGCGACGCTGTTTATGTTTTACAAGAGCATTGTACGGGATAATGGATTTTGAATTATAAATGAAGTTTATTGCGGAAAGCCCAATAAATATTATACTGGTAACAAGTTGTCGTGTTCGTAGCGTGTCTGTGAGTGCAAAGTATATAAGAATGTGATTATTCACCAAAAGTACAACTTGTAATTACGAAGACCGTTTTTTTTTCAACCCCCAATTGGCTATAAATACAAAATAAGTTTTTCAATACCCTTTTGAAAGAAAGTTGCCGCCAATGAATTCAAGTAGACCACAAATCAGACCTTGAAACTTCTGGAAATTCCATAGACAAAGCAGTAATGGTGAAATTACGGTTTTCTTTGACCAACTCGTTGAACTAGGTCATCTGAAACGACAGATTTGTGTCCTTGGCCCCCTCAACACGCATATCATTACCATAACCATCTTTAAACTTTCGACATCATGATTCATGAAGTTTTTCCCATACACACGACTCATTCTTCGATGGGTTTCTGCAGCACTACGGCTTCAGCATATAGAAAAAGAATCATACATCGCAATTCACACTTTGCTGTAGCATCAATAATGGCGGACATGTTTACGTGGCTGTAGCACAACGCCGACTGTCAACAATGGCGGAGTGTGTGGTGCGAGAGCTTCGTAGTCGCTTACAGCGCATGCCCGCTTTCTTCTGCCCTCGTAGCATCTGCACGGAGCGACCGGAGGTTGAAAAAAGTCCTTCACGCAGTGACTTTCCAAAGTTTGCCTACACTTTGCTTACGATGATGACGAGACAGATATAAATAGTATCAAAAATTAGAGTTTCCTTTATGGGACTGTCCGATGGCTTTCTTAAGCCGGTACTACACGATGCGTCCAATGTTTGCGTCAAAATTAACGCTCCAACGTACGTCTAAATTACTCCAATCAAAAAAACCGACTTTCCATGGTCAACGTTTCAATACCAACGTTAGGAGTGAAACATATCAGCGTCCAGCGTTGGAAACATCGTGTGGTACCGGCTTTACATGACTGACTTAACATAACCTAAGAAATTTTTTTGAGCTTCTTCACCCACGTTTGACTTATTTAAAAGAGTTATGAATTACGATCGAGGAGGCTCTAAAGATTTAAGAGAAAACTACATTCAGTAGTTTTTTTTTAATCTATTATTGAGAATAAAATGAAAATTTCTCTTGTAAACGTGGTTATTGATATTAAAGTTCAATAAAAATGTGTGATTTCCTTTATTTTCAAAAATAACTAATTTTCAAGGAAGATTTTTATGATTTTTGAAGTGTACTCAACAGAGATTGGATAAGGGTCTGTGTAAACGTAGTCTCACTCGTCAATAATAATTATTTTGAAATAATATCGAGAAACTTGAGTTCAGATTCCACCAAATACTAATAACTAATTTCTGATGCACATTTCGACTCCAATTGCGTTTTTAGAGCGGCTTATCTAAACGTAGAAATTGTTAATTATTTTCAAAATTGTTAATAATATATGTAAACGTAGTCACTGATACGAGGTTCGTTCAAATATGAACCGGATTTTTGCTATAAAAATTCTTCCGTTTCGCCTTTTTCGGATTAACTCCCAGTTCGTTATTTTCCACTCATGTAAACGTAGAAATTGTTGATAATTTTCAAAATTGTTAATAATATATGTGAACGTAGTCACTGATACGAGGTTCGTTCAAATATGAACCGGACTTTTGCTATAAAAATTCTTCCGTTCCGACTTTTTCGGATTAACTCCCAGTTCGTTATTTTCCACTCATGTAAACGTAGAAATTGTTAATTATTTTCAAAATTGTTGATAATATATGTAAACGTAGTCACTGATACGAGGTTCGTTCAAATATGCACCGGATTTTTGCTATAAAAATTCTTCCGTTCCGCCTTTTTCGGATTAACTCCCAGTTCGTTATTTTCCACTCATGTAAACGTAGAAATTGTTGATAATTTTCAAAATTGTTAATAATATATGTGAACGTAGTCACTGATACGAGGTTCGTTCAAATATGAACCGGATTTTTGCTATAAAAATTCTTCCGTTTCGCCTTTTTCGGATTAACTCCCAGTTCGTTATTTTCCACTCATGTAAACGTAGAAATTGTTAATTATTTTCAAAATTGTTAATAATATATGTAAACGTAGTCACTGATACGAGGTTCGTTCAAATATGAACCGGATTTTTGCTATAAAAATTCTTCCGTTCCGACTTTTTCGGATTAACTCCCAGTTCGTTATTTTCCACTCATGTAAACGTAGAAATTGTTGATAATTTTCAAAATTGTTAATAATATATGTGAACGTAGTCACTGATACGAGGTTCGTTCAAATATGAACCGGATTTTTGCTATAAAAATTCTTCCGTTTCGCCTTTTTCGGATTAACTCCCAGTTCGTTATTTTCCACTCATGTAAACGTAGAAATTGTTAATTATTTTCAAAATTGTTAATAATATATGTAAACGTAGTCACTGATACGAGGTTCGTTCAAATATGAACCGGATTTTTGCTATAAAAATTCTTCCGTTCCGACTTTTTCGGATTAACTCCCAGTTCGTTATTTTCCACTCATGTAAACGTAGAAATTGTTAATTATTTTCAAAATTGTTGATAATATATGTAAACGTAGTCACTGATACGAGGTTCGTTCAAATATGAACCGGATTTTTGCTATAAAAATTCTTCCGTTCCGCCTTTTTCGGATTAACTCCTAGTTCGTTATTTTCCACTCATGTAAACGTAGAAATTGTTAATTATTTTCAAAATTGTTAATAATATATGTAAACGTAGTCACTGATACGAGGTTCGTTCAAATATGCACCGGATTTTTGCTATAAAAATTCTTCCGTTCCGCCTTTTTCGGATTAACTCCTAGTTCGTTATTTTCCACTCATGTAAACGTAGAAATTGTTAATTATTTTCAAAATTGTTAATAATATATGTAAACGTAGTCACTGATACGAGGTTCGTTCAAATATGCACCGGATTTTTGCTATAAAAATTCTTCCGTTTCGCCTTTTTCGGATTAACTCCCAGTTCGTTATTTTCCACTCATGTAAACGTAGAAATTGTTGATAATTTTCAAAATTGTTAATAATATATGTAAACGTAGTCACTGATACGAGGTTCGTTCAAATATGAATCGGACTTTTGCTATAAAAATTCTTATTATTAATTTCTAGAGCTGAAATTTTTTACAGTTTTTCCAGACAGTCTCCGTTTAAATTTTCGGAATTCTTCGGAATATAGTGGATTCCTCAAGTTTCGTATGCGGTGAATAATCCTACTCCTGTTCTGATTACCATCAATTCTCGGCCATTTTCAGAAAGCGAAACACCATTCATTCACTTGATTCTTGGAGAGACACCATCCGAACCAAAATAATACTCTGTGGTTAAAAATCAATGTTGTTTTATGAATCTAACCTCAAAAAAAGATAAGCATGTAAAATTCCTTTACTAAATGTTACTTGGTAGGTAGGCTTGAGAGGAATTTTTGATGGATGTCTTGTACTGTCGTCAACTCCATGCGACAGAAATCCTGAACTGTCAAAGTTGAATTCTTGATAACTTCAGCAAAAGCTTGTTTCACAATAGGTTGCACGGGTGGGTTACTGAAAAGAACGACATTTTGATTTAGTAGCAGGACATCAATTCTGTTACTCGGAACAAGCGAATGGAAATCGGGATTATCCCGGGAAATCCACTACAGTTGGCAACCGTGCTTGTACTGCTTATGTTATTTCTTCTTTTTTCCTTTTATGTCATCTTATGTTGTTTATATATTCTCTCATTTCATTATTTTCTGTGTAAACCCATCAATTTTTTATCAATCTTCAAAAAATTATTTAAAAAAAACTAATTTTAAAACAGAAGAGGTCTAAGAAATAAGAAATTAAAGGAACCCACCATTATATTGATAGCTTCCGCCATGTGTCTGTTGTCATATGTCATTTGTCACAAATAAATTTTACATATACATTTTATGATCTATCTAATGAAATAATTATGACTAACTCCGACAACACGGTAGAGATCGTTATACAGATAATCAGGAACACTATTGTCCCCGAATTTCAGAAATAAACTTATAACGTTTCGTTTTGTCGAGTTCTATTGATCATAGAATTATCCACATTAAGTATAATCCGTTACTCCAAGAATTCCTTTCGCGAATGTAATTGACTTAAATGGGCTTAGCACAATGTGGCACTACGAAATTAGAATAATCATAATTGGAAAATACAGGCTTTTAACGTCAACTTCAGAAATTGGTCGAGTTGCAACATACTGTTAAATATTGTTTCGTTTATATTCATGAATAGAAATCTTAGGCTGACACATAGATGGCGCTAATTTTGACAGCCGTCGTACTATTAGTTTGTGGGTTGTAGCATTTTAAATTCAACAAGTTTTATTAGAAAATTTCAAAGAGTGATTACCCATCAAATATTTTGTTTACTGAAAGATAATACAAATGTTTTAACATCGAAAGCTTTAATCACAACATAACCTTCAAAGTGCCATAATTTCAATTAGAATAGTCTTTGAAAACCTTATAAAAACATAAATCGCACTAAACTACCAATTACCTCCACTCACAACAACAAAATGGCGTTTGAAAGGCGACATGTGGCGACTACGTTTCAGTATTTACTTACTTTCTACGTCACAACCGCAGTAACCAATAGAAACATGTTCTCTATCTCAGAAACGATTCATCGTATGAAAAAATTTTTAATACAAAAGTTGTAGAGAATTTAATGCTCTACAATATTAAAAATCAATATAAATAGCGTAAAACCCATAGGAAACGAGTTATTTGCAAAAAATGTGCAAGAAAACAATTTTTTTGACTTTTGACCCCCCTCTATCTCAGAAACGATTCACCGTATGGAAAAATTTTTAATACAAAAGTTGTATAAAATTTAATGCCCTACAATATTGATGATAGACACAAATAGCGTATAACCCATAGGAAACGAGTTATTTGCAAAAAATGTGCAAAAAATCAATTTTTTTGACTTTTCACTCCCCTCTATCTCAGAAACGATTCACCGTATGAAAAAATTTTTAATACAAAAGTTGTAGAGAATTTAATGCTGTACAATATTGAGAATAAATAAAAATAGCGTAAAACCCATAGGAAACGAGTTATTTGCAAAAGATGTGCAGGAAAACAATTTTTTTGACTTTTGACCCCCTCTATCTCAGAAACGATTCACCGTATGAAAAAAATTTTGAATGCAAAAGTTGTAGAGAAAATAATGCTCTACAATATTGATGATAGACACAAAAAGCGTATAACCCATAGGAAACGAGTTATTTGCAAAAGATGTGCAAGAAAACAATTTTTTTGACTTTTGACCCCCCTCTATCTCAGAAACGATTCACCGTATGAAAAAATTTTTAATACAAAAGTTGTAGAGAATTTCATGCCCTACAATATTGATAATATATACAAATAGCGTATAACCCATAGGAAACGAGTTATTTGCAAAAGATGTGCAGGAAAACAATTTTTTTGACTTTTGACCCCCTCTATCTCAGAAACGATTCACCGTATGAAAAAAATTTTGAATGCAAAAGTTGTAGAGAAAATAATGCTCTACAATATTGATGATAGACACAAAAAGCGTATAACCCATAGGAAACGAGTTATTTGCAAAAGATGTGCAAGAAAACAATTTTTTTGACTTTTGACCCCCCTCTATCTCAGAAACGATTCACCGTATGAAAAAATTTTTAATACAAAAGTTGTAGAGAATTTTATGCCCTACAATATTGATAATATATACAAATAGCGTATAACCCATAGGAAACGAGTTATTTGCAAAAAATGTGCAAGAAAACAATTTTTTTGACTTTTGACCACCTCTATCTCAGAAACGATTCACCGTATGAAAAAATTTTAAATACAAAAGTTGTGAAAAATTTAATGCCCTACAATATTGATAATAGACACAAAAAGCGTATAACCCATAGGAAACGAGTTATTTGCAAAAGATGTGCAAGAAAACAATTTTTTTGACTTTTGACCCCCCTCTATCTCAGAAACGATTCACCGTATGAAAAAATTTTTAATACAAAAGTTGTAGAGAATTTCATGCCCTACAATATTGATAATATATACAAATAGCGTATAACCCATAGGAAACGAGTTATTTGCAAAAAATGTGCAAAAAATCAATTTTTTTGACTTTTGAGCCCCAATTTTTAAATTTGCTGACATCGAATTATATGTGAGTTTTGAGAGGAGTTTTGATATGTCAAATGAACAAGTTTGAACGACTTTATAATTGGGATATATTGGGAACCACCTTAAATGACTGGTCTACAACGAAAATGAGAAAATGTAAAAAGTAGCTATCATAGATAGAGTTTGTATTAATTAAAAAACGTAGCTCCATTCTCTTTATTCATACTAATGAAACTAGTCGTTTATTTTTTAAATATTGACTTCTGGTTTCGCTTTTAACTTAAATATTGAAACTAGGAATATACCATTTTGTTTTTAGAGGAAGTAATATAATGTTGACAGAGTGTCTGAACATAGCCGTTCTCCATGTTTCCCAATTATCCAATCGTCCATCTAAAAGCGTCGTTATCCTTTCCAGGACGAGCACTTCGCACACTTGGTCGATCAGAGTGGATTCCCTCGTTCAGTTTGAATATCCGCACCTCTCTCTTCATCCCCCGTTGCGCCCTACGTCACAGCGTAAAGACGGGAAGGTCAGGTTCTCCGCGATTATTTAATTTTTATACTTTAAAACGAGTATCGGTTTTTGTGTACAGTTATGTAAACAACAATCCAATATAGTGTGCTATCTGGTAAGTGTTTATTTCAAGTAGTACGTGCCATATGAAAAGATTTATCCTCTAAATGTATACACAATCGTAGTAGTCATATGTCGGAGAGCGGACTCGAACGAGAATCACATTCGGATTCATCGATCCGAATTTCCCAAAAGAAAAATCTCTTTTTATAATTACTTGAAAATATTTTTGGACATTTTAATGAATATTACGTGTGAGGTTGGTGCGTTTAATCAATTTTTCGTTGTGAAAAACTTTTTTTTTTTGGTTATCTTTGAGGTTATAATCTACACGAAGTGCATTATCGATGTTTTTGTTGGAGAGAGTGGAAAGAGAGAGGGGCGGTCTAAGTGTGGAATAGATTGTAGGCCATCTGATACAAAATCAATTTTATTTTAGATTGGTACGCGAATTACAAGGTGTAAAGACAAATCGTTGGTTTAGAAAGTTTTTCCAATTATTTCTATTGTTTAAACCCAAGTTATTAGTTTATGATTGTTTGAAATAAACCAAATTGGGAACTCTTGTTGGGGACGTAGAAAGAAAATTGCAATTTCAATATTGATTTTTTTCTTTTCCATCATCATTCATTGTTATTCATTAATTTAGGCAAAACAGATACAACAAATAAATTCAGAAAATTAAAAATAGAAATGAAACTGTCAACTGTCAATATTGAAGTCTACTCCAGAGCGTTCCGAAAGTGTTTTGCAGTACGGAACTGTCAATGTCACTACACGGAACACTCAAAACGCAACTTTGCGATAGCGTCGTCTAAAAAAATAGTTTAGAATACTTGTTTTTGGAAATACTACCAATTATGTCTAGCATCAAATAAAAACCAGAAGAATTAAAAACCGAAATGAAATTAATGTACACGGAGTACACTGGTCGTTGTAGTGTATAAACATTGTACTCTGTCTACTAATCAACGATGTGTCAAAGTAAGCACTCCAAATGAACAGATTCTACCGGAAACGAAAGGAAATTCTCTGAGTCATTTAGTTCTAGAATCGTATTTATACGAAAGAAGATATTTTCGAAAGTTTATTAAATAGACTAATGATATGCATATGTTGAAAAGCTTCTAAACTAAATTTCAAACAATTAATGAAATAAGTTGAATAATTAGTGACCGTAATGCACATAATTAGGTCATCCATGAATAATTTGCTTGTACTAAAAGCGGCTTGTCCTTCGAAATGGTTCGACAATACCGAACTAGATATTCAGACAGGTAAGAAGCAACACGTCCAACACAATCAATTTTCAAACGTGATTTTATTATTATTATTATTACAAGAAGAATTTATAATTATAATATCTCTTTACTCACCATTAAATATAGTTAACATGGTTGTCAAATTACTGAAAAAGTGACTATTCTCAAATTGATTTGTACTTTGGAAATTTCAACTAATCAATTGATAAATCTACTAATTAATCAACGAATGGATGAATAAATCAACGAATCGATTAACGCATCGATCAATGAATCAATCAAAGCATAAACAAATCAATCAACGAATCAATCAATGATTCAATCAACGGATCGATCAACGAATCGATCAACGAATTAATCAACGAATCAATCAACTAATCAATGAAAGAATCAATCAACGAATCGATCAACGAATCAATAAACGAATCAATCAACGAAACAATCAATGAACGAATTAATCAACGAATCAATCAACGAATCAATGAAAGAATCAATCAACGAATCGATCAACGAATCAATCAATGAACGAATTAATCAACGATTCAATCAACTAATCAATGAAGGAATCAATCAACGAATCGATCAACGAATTAATCAACGAATCAATCAACTAATCAATCAACTAATCAATCAATGAACGAATTAATCAACGAATCAATCAACAAATCAATGAAGGAATCAATCAACGAATCAATCAACGAATCAATAAACGAATCAATCAACTAATCAATCAATGAACGAATTAATCAACGAATCAACCAACGAATCAATGAAGGAATCAATCAACGAATCGATCAACGAATCAATCAACGAATCAATAAACGAATCAATCAACGAATCAATCAATGAACGAATTAATCAACGAATCAATCAACGAATCAATGAAAGAATCAATCAACGAATCGATCAACGAATCAATCAATGAACGAATTAATCAACGATTCAATCAACTAATCAATGGAGGAATCAATCAACGAATCGATCAACGAATTAATCAACGAATCAATCAACTAATCAATCAATGAACGAATTAATCAACGAATCAATCAACAAATCAATGAAGGAATCAATCAACGAATCAATCAACGAATCAATAAACGAATCAATCAACTAATCAATCAATGAACGAATTAATCAACGAATCAACCAACGAATCAATGAAGGAATCAATCAACGAATCGATCAACGAATCATTCAACGAATTAATCAACGAATTAATCAACGAATCAATCAACGAATCAATCAACGAATCAATCAACGAATCGATCAACGAAAAAATTAACGAATCAATCAACGAATTAATCAACGAATCAATTAACGAATCGATCAACGAATCGATCAACGAATCGATCAACGAATCGATCAACGAATTAATCAATGAACGAATCAATCAACGAATTAATCAACGAATCAATCAACAAATCAATCAAGAAATCAATCAACGAATTAATCAATGAATCAATCAACACATAGATGAATGGATCAGTGAATCGATCAACGCATAAACGAATTAATCAGTAATCAAAGATTTACAGCAGGTAGGTCATTTTTAGATCACAGTATGTGAAGAAATAACGTTTGCGAAAAACAAGAATCAAAGTTCGATGATCAATTCGTCTATGCGTTTGGCGATTCATTGATTGATTCGTTAAATAATTTGTCTATGCGGGAATTGATCATTTATTTGTCTATTGACCGATTGATTGAGCTGTTAAGCGATTCTGTGTTTCAATAGTTTATACGTTGATTGATTCGTTGATAAAATCGTCTATGTGTTGATCAATTCGATTATGTGTTAGTAAATTAACGTTTCTATGCGTGATTTGATTCGTTAATTAATTTGTCTATGCGTTAATTGATGCCTTGATTAATTTATTTATGCGTTGATTGACTCGTTGATAGATTCGTCTAAACGTTAATTGATCTGTTAATTAATTTGTCTATTCGTTTATTAATGCGTTGATTAATTATTCTATGCGCTGATTAATGCATCTATGCGTTGATCAATTTAGTTATGCGTTGATTGATTCCTTGATCGATACGTTGATTGATTAGTCTATGCGTTGATTGATTCGTTGATCAATTCGTTTATGCGTTAATAAACTAATTTGTCTATGCGTGAATTGATTCGTTAATTATTTTGTCAACGCGTTGATTAATTTATTTAAGCATTGATTGACTCGTTGATAGATTCGTCTAAAGGTTAATTGATCCGATAAATAATTTGTCCATTCGTTCATTAATTCTTCTATGCGCTGAATGATTCGTCTATGCATTGTTTAATTTATCTATGCGTTGATTGTTTCGATCATCGATACGTTAATTTATTGATTCGTTGATAATTTCGTCTGTGCGTTAATTGATTCTTTGATCAATTCGTTCGTGATTTGGTTAATTCATTGATCAATAAATCGATAAATATATAGACGAATCAATCAATGAACAAATTAAGGTATAAATCAACGAATCATTAAATGCATAGACGAATCGAGTCAATCAACAATTCAACTGATTTATCAACGAATCGCATAACGAAAAAAAGATTTTCTTATGTAGTTTTTATGCTTTTCTGCCTTTTGGAATCTACCTTTTGATATGGAGCTTTAGCACAAGATTAAGTTGATCTGATATACTGATTTGACATTTGACATTTGACAATGACAGCGTTATTTGTGTGTCAGTCACACGACGTATTGAGTGATGTAAACTTTCGATGAACGTCGTGTTTGTGGTGTCGAGTCGAGCTTTCTAATTTCAAATCTTTTTTGTAATTAATGTCGATAATATTTGACTATTGGATTTGCAGATTATTATAAAATACTTTACAGATTTAAGGATATAGATAGAGAAGCCTTGCGATAACGCCTTGTCATTAGTATCATTTTCTTATAAAACTTCTTCTTATATTAAATTAGTTCGCTGAACTCTTAATAATCTGGTTTTAATTCAGTTTCAAGCTTAATTCACCTTTAATAAGAGATAATTGAACGTTTTTTTTTCTAAGAGTTCAGCTTAAATTAATTAGAAAGAAAGAAAATTGTTTTTCTACAGACAAATAGTTAAAAGTAATAATTTTCAAAAATATTTCCTTCACCTTCTTTGTTCTTTATTATTCACAAAATCAGATAACGTTCATTTTCTATTTTTAAAAATATTTTCACTGAATTATGTTTTAGTTTTGGTGATTAACTTTCTCACTTTTTTGGGTATCCCCTACTTGAAGTTGCTTTTCATCGCATCCAATTCAAGCTACTCGATTCAGGGGTTCAAAAACATGTTCTGAGGTATAGAAAAGCCTTGTTGAATATGAAAAAATACAAATCTTCAAAAAAATTGAGCAATTTTTATTGAGAAACAACACACTAAAAGGTTTTGTGGGCCGTGTTTACTTTCCAAATCGTGGATTCTTTGTAAAAACTATATCACCGTTATTTTCGATTTTTTATTACGGATCAAGATGAAAAGTTTGCACTACAGAGTTTTTCAGGTAGTAGATAAACGCAATGACAAAAAAAAACGATTGCCATCACTTTTCCAGTCGATTAAACCACACACAACCGCAATCCACTGTCTTGAGAGTCAATAAGACCTGGAAAACATCCGGGATTGGTCCAAACGCACCACCCAACGCGTTGCTAGCTCATACAAGCATATTTTTTTAGTTCTTCCACTACCATTTGGTTATCGCATTGTCAAAATAGTTTACGAATTTTTCTGTATCCATCCTCAAATAATTTTTGTATGTTTTCTCGTCTAATTCTGAAGCTAAACTCACATTTTCCTTTGTTCTATGCATCAGTCTAATTTACTGGACCATATTCAATCACAAATAATTGCGTTACGTTCCTTGGAAATTATTCAAAAGAAACAATGTAAATAAACCGGCTGCTATGAAAAATTGTGTACAGACAAACATCAAAGGAAGCGCGATGATTGTCCAGGTATTTTGATCGTACAAGTTGCCGCCTTTGCCGAATTTTAGAATTTCCTTTGTTCCTCTGTATGTTTGTTCCAGAATTTTCGTCTCTATCTCACTCATCTTTCTATATCCTGTAATCCACTTTGCTGTTTGATATCTTCATTCCGTAGAGTTTTTCCTTGGTAAAATCCTCATCGTCCGCAGTGTTCCACTGATATCTTGGAGCCCCAGTAAACGCTAAATGGGACCAGGCATCAGAAATTCGATCAAGGATAGAAAAACGTCTAGCTGCGCTTAACAACATGAAAAAACTATATACCAGCAAAGATGTTTCTTCATAACTAATGTCGAGACCAAGCTGGTGCTAAGAATTTCTTATTTAGTTCTATAGTGTAGAGGCTTGGACCACAACCGAGACTGGAATCTTTCAAAAGATAAATATACAGACATATTTTGAAAGTGTCGTGGATGAAGCAGCCAACATGAAAGTTATGCAGAGACTAGGAGAAGAGAAAGAAGTCGTCTTAACAGTAACAAAACAGAGACCGGACCAAGATATGATAAATACCGTCTTCTGCAGTTAATTATTCAAGGCAAAGTGGTTAGTAAGAAGGAACCAGGGACAAGATAAGAATAATCTTGTTAATAGCCAATTTCGCAACTGATAAGGCAATCAATGTTGAAGAAGAAGATGTACTGATAGGTCTTACAGTTCTTTTATTAGTTATTGCTGCCTAACTTTATCGGAAGTATACATTACCTAGGAGGAAATTCGTAAATTACCTGTCATACCTTGGCCAAAAGTATGTACTTTCGCCCCTAATAACAGTCGATCAAAAACAAGAACGTGTCGATGATTCAGAGCTGTATTTGGCCGTGTTTACACGTAACCATCCAGAACATGGATCCATCACTTCCGGAATCAAAACGATCATTATCTGAGTGGACTGCAGACGTTGAACCACGTCCAAAGACATAACAGTCGTGTGGGAAGGTTATGGCTTCAGTATTTCGGGATGCGCATGGAATATCGTTCTCCAAAAAGGGAGAAACAATCAATAGCAATTGTAAAATTGTTGGATCGTTTGAAGGCGAAAATCAAGGAAAAAACTATTGGTTTCACCATGCACAATGCACCGATTCACAAATCGATGGTAACGATGATTAAATCGAACGAATTGGTTTCTCATCCACGGTATAGTCCAGATCTGACTCCCAGTGATTACTAGTTCAAAAAAATACTCGCCGTTCAGAAATTCGACTCAAATGAATAAACAATTGCTGAAACTGAAGCCTATTTTGGGACAAAAAGACAAATCCTTCTTCAAGTGCAGTATCAAGAAGTTAGAGAAGTTAGAGGGTACATACATCGATTTTTGGTAGCAAAAAATGTTTTTTTCTTAGTAAGTCACACGATTCATTGAGTGATGTACATATGAATCTGAGTATATCCAGTGGAACTATATAAAAATAAAAATGACGATTTTCTGCAGCTGGTGCTGCAGCAGCAATTGTTGGATACGGTGTTTACAATAGCTTATGATCATGATCAGATCATACTGATACAGTGAATAGTTGAAAAAATGAACAATTTAAGAATAAAATCAGTTTGAATCAAATTTAAATGCCGACAAGTGCATTAGGTAAATTGAGATCAGCGTAGTAGCATAATGTTGGTTCAAACTACATTTGTAATTGATTTAAGTAAATCATACCGAGTGTACACGTACCGGATCTTTAGATAATAGGATTATGTGTACTGTAGTTGATTAAAGCCCGGTATCCCACCTCCTGTTGAAAATCACCTCACAAGGGAGAAAATGGAATATTAAATATCAATTTGAATTAATTAAGAATGATTTGACTGCCTATGTGTTAATTGAATGTATAGTTGTGAAGTAAATACGGAAATTAGGGAGATTAGATAGTTGAAAATTCATATTTCCATACAATAATCTAAAACACATCTCCGGAGAGATAAAAAATTGTCCATTTCAATTTTTTTTCCAAGATGTTAAGCCCTGATTGTCGAAGTACCAAGTATGTCTCGTAATTTCTCTCCAAAAATTTTTTTTTATAACTTTTCCAATTTTTGATTTATCATTAGCTTTTCCACGTCTTTTCCTTCCATAACCTCAAAATAATTGAAATAGCAACGACAAATCCATGCTTTCCTCTATCAAGGAAGATTGAAGCTTCAACTGAATCAGATTATTCATACTTTTATTTGGATGGTGGATGAATAAATGAAGATTCTTCAATGGCTTAACGTACCAAACCACTTTTTGAGGTTATAATAGACTCGGGTTCGCTAGGTTTTAAGATTTATACCTCCATGGGTGGAATACCTTGTATTGGAAATAATGGTGACCAAATTCGGAGCGCATTCACCAGGTATTGAATGTTTTTTAATAAAAAAAAAGAATGGATCATATTTATCTTCTTTTTTCCAATATTTTTTGCATTAGAGACGACTATGAAGTCTCTTCTTCTTCTTTTTTTGGTACTATGCCTGTTCCCAAGCGAGGACTATCTCCCAAACAATTTTGTTGGAGAGGTTTCTATCTGTCGCCGTATCTGTTAGCCCGTTGGCTACACACTCTTGTCTTCTTGGTGTTTTTGAGGTTATAATAGACTCAGGTTCGCTAGGTTATAAGATTTATACCTCCATGGGTGGAATACCTTGTATTGGAAATAATGGTGACCAAATTCGGAGCGCATTCACCAGTTATTGAATGTTTTTGGAATAAGAGAAATCATGAATCATATTTAGTTTCTTTTTTTAAACATTTTTCGCATTAGAGACGACTATGAAGTCTCTTCTTCTTCTTTTTTTTGTGCCATGCCTGTTCCCAAGCGTGGACTATCTCCCAAACAATTTTGTTGAAGAGGTTTCTATCTGTCGCCGTATCTGTTAGCCCGTTGGCTACACACTCTTGTCTTCTTGGTGTTTTTAAGGTTATAATAGACTCGGGTTCGCTAGGTTATGAGATTTATATCTCCATGGGTGGAATACCTTGTATTGGAATAATGGTGACCAAATTCGGAGCGCATTCACCAGGTATTGAATGTTTTTTAATAAAAAAAAAGAATGGATCATATTTATCTTCTTTTTTCCAATATTTTTTGCATTAGAGACGACTATGAAGTCTCTTCTTCTTCTTTTTTTTGTGCCATGCCTGTTCCCAAGCGTGGACTATCTCCCAAACAATTTTGTTGAAGAGGTTTCTATCTGTCGCCGTATCTGTTAGCCCGTTGGCTACACACTCTTGTCTTCTTGGTGTTTTTAAGGTTATAATAGACTCGGGTTCGCTAGGTTATGAGATTTATATCTCCATGGGTGGAATACCTTGTATTGGAATAATGGTGACCAAATTCGGAGCGCATTCACCAGGTATTGAATGTTTTTTAATAAAAAAAAAGAATGGATCATATTTATCTTCTTTTTTCCAATATTTTTTGCATTAGAGACGACTATGAAGTCTCTTCTTCTTCTTTTTTTTGTGCCATGCCTGTTCCCAAGCGTGGACTATCTCCCAAACAATTTTGTTGGAGAGGTTTCTATCTGTCGCCGTATCTGTTAGCCCGTTGGCTACACACTCTTGTCTTCTTGGTGTTTTTGAGGTTATAATAGACTCAGGTTCGCTAGGTTATAAGATTTATACCTCCATGGGTGGAATACCTTGTATTGGAAATAATGGTGACCAAATTCGGAGCGCATTCACCAGTTATTGAATGTTTTTGGAATAAGAGAAATCATGAATCATATTTAGTTTCTTTTTTTAAACATTTTTTGCATTAGAGACGACTATAAAGTCTCTTCTTCTTCTTTTTTGGTACTATGCCTGTTCCCAAGCGAGGACTATCTCCCAAACAATTTTGTTGGAGAGGTTTCTATCTGTCGCCGTATCTGTTAGCCCGTTGGCTACACACTCTTGTCTTCTTGGAGTTTTTGAGGTTATAATAGACTCAGGTTCGTTAGGTTATAAGATTCATACCTCCATGGGTGGAATACCTTGTATTGGAAATAATGGTGACCAAATTCGGAGCGCATTCACCAGTTATTGAATGTTTTTGGAATAAGAGAAATCATGAATCATATTTAGTTTCTTTTTTTAAACATTTTTTGCATTAGAGACGACTATGAAGTCTCTTCTTCTTCTTTTTTTGGTGCCATGCCTGTTCCCAAGCGTGGACTATCTCCCAAACAATTTTGTTGAAGAGGTTTCTATCTGTCGCCGTATCTGTTAGCCCGTTGGCTACACACTCTTGTCTTCTTGGTGTTTTTGAGGTTATAATAGACTCGGGTTCGCTAGGTTACAAGATTCATACCTCCATGGGTGGAATACCTTGTATTGGAAATAATGGTAACCCTATTTGAAGCGCATTCACCAGATATTGAATGTTTTTGGAATAAGAGAAATCATGAATCATATTTAGTTACTTTTTTTAAACATTTTTCGCATTAGAGACGACTATGAAGTCTCTTCTTCTTCTTTTTTTGGTGCCATGCCTGTTCCCAAGCGTGGACTATCTCCCAAACAATTTTGTTGAAGAGGTTTCTATCTGTCGCCGTATCTGTTAGCCCGTTGGCTACACACTCTTGTCTTCTTGGTGTTTTTAAGGTTATAATAGACTCGGGTTCGCTAGGTTATGACATTTATATCTCCATGGGTGGAATACCTTGTATTGGAATAATGGTGACCAAATTCGGAGCGCATTCACCAGTTATTGAATGTTTTTGGAATAAGAGAAATCATGAATCATATTTAGTTTCTTTTTTTAAACATTTTTTGCATTAGAGACGACTATGAAGTCTCTTCTTCTTCTTTTTTTGGTGCCATGCCTGTTCCCAAGCGAGGACTATCTCCCAAACAATTTTGTTGGAGAGGTTTCTATCTGTCGCCGTATCTGTTAGCCCGTTGGCTACACACTCTTGTCTTCTTGGTGTTTTTGAGGTTATAATAGACTCGGGTTCGCTAGGTTAGAAGATTCATACCTCCATGGGTGGAATACCTTGTATTGGAAATAATGGTAACCCTATTTGAAGCGCATTCACCAGATATTGAATGTTTTTGGAATAAGAGAAATCATGAATCATATTTAGTTACTTTTTTTAAACATTTTTCGCATTAGAGACGACTATGAAGTCTCTTCTTCTTCTTTTTTTGGTGCCATGCCTGTTCCCAAGCGTGGACTATCTCCCAAACAATTTTGTTGAAGAGGTTTCTATCTGTCGCCGTATCTGTTAGCCCGTTGGCTACACACTCTTGTCTTCTTGGTGTTTTTGAGGTTATAATAGACTCGGGTTCGCTAGGTTACAAGATTCATACCTCCATGGGTGGAATACCTTGTATTGGAAATAATGGTAACCCTATTTGAAGCGCATTCACCAGTTATTGAATGTTTTTGGAATAAGAGAAATCATGAATCATATTTAGTTTCTTTTTTTAAACATTTTTTGCATTAGAGACGACTATGAAGTCTCTTCTTCTTCTTTTTTTTGTGCCATGCCTGTTCCCAAGCGTGGACTATCTCCCAAACAATTTTGTTGGAGAGGTTTCTATCTGTCGCCGTATCTGTTAGCCCGTTGGCTACACACTCTTGTCTTCTTGGTGTTTTTGAGGTTATAATAGACTCAGGTTCGCTAGGTTATAAGATTTATACCTCCATGGGTGGAATACCTTGTATTGGAAATAATGGTGACCAAATTCGGAGCGCATTCACCAGTTATTGAATGTTTTTGGAATAAGAGAAATCATGAATCATATTTAGTTTCTTTTTTTAAACATTTTTTGCATTAGAGACGACTATAAAGTCTCTTCTTCTTCTTTTTTTGGTACTATGCCTGTTCCCAAGCGAGGACTATCTCCCAAACAATTTTGTTGGAGAGGTTTCTATCTGTCGCCGTATCTGTTAGCCCGTTGGCTACACACTCTTGTCTTCTTGGTGTTTTTGAGGTTATAATAGACTCGGGTTCGCTAGGTTACAAGATTCATACCTCCATGGGTGGAATACCTTGTATTGGAAATAATGGTAACCCTATTTGAAGCGCATTCACCAGATATTGAATGTTTTTGGAATAAGAGAAATCATGAATCATATTTAGTTACTTTTTTTAAACATTTTTCGCATTAGAGACGACTATGAAGTCTCTTCTTCTTCTTTTTTTGGTGCCATGCCTGTTCCCAAGCGTGGACTATCTCCCAAACAATTTTGTTGAAGAGGTTTCTATCTGTCGCCGTATCTGTTAGCCCGTTGGCTACACACTCTTGTCTTCTTGGTGTTTTTGAGGTTATAATAGACTCAGGTTCGCTAGGTTATAAGATTTATACCTCCATGGGTGGAATACCTTGTATTGGAAATAATGGTGACCAAATTCGGAGCGCATTCACCAGTTATTGAATGTTTTTGGAATAAGAGAAATCATGAATCATATTTAGTTACTTTTTTTAAACATTTTTCGCATTAGAGACGACTATGAAGTCTCTTCTTCTTCTTTTTTTGGTGCCATGCCTGTTCCCAAGCGTGGACTATCTCCCAAACAATTTTGTTGGAGAGGTTTCTATCTGTCGCCGTATCTGTTAGCCCGTTGGCTATACACTCTTGTCTTCTTGGTGTTTTTGAGGTTATATTAGACTCGGGTTCGATAGGTTATAAGATTCATACCTCCATGGGTGGAATACCTTGTATTGGAAATAATGGTAACCCTATTTGAAGCGCATTCACCAGATATTGAATGTTTTTGGAATAAGAGAAATCATGAATCATATTTAGTTACTTTTTTTAAACATTTTTTGCATTAGAGACGACTATAAAGTCTCTTCTTCTTCTTTTTTTGGTACTATGCCTGTTCCCAAGCGAGGACTATCTCCCAAACAATTTTGTTGGAGAGGTTTCTATCTGTCGCCGTATCTGTTAGCCCGTTGGCTACACACTCTTGTCTTCTTGGTGTTTTTGAGGTTATAATAGACTCAGGTTCGCTAGGTTACAAGATTCATACCTCCATGGGTGGAATACCTTGTATTGGAAATAATGGTAACCCTATTTGAAGCGCATTCACCAGATATTGAATGTTTTTGGAATAAGAGAAATCATGAATCATATTTAGTTACTTTTTTTAAACATTTTTCGCATTAGAGACGACTATGAAGTCTCTTCTTCTTCTTTTTTTGGTGCCATGCCTGTTCCCAAGCGTGGACTATCTCCCAAACAATTTTGTTGGAGAGGTTTCTATCTGTCGCCGTATCTGTTAGCCCGTTGGCTACACACTCTTGTCTTCTTGGTGTTTTTGAGGTTATAATAGACTCAGGTTCGCTAGGTTATAAGATTTATACCTCCATGGGTGGAATACCTTGTATTGGAAATAATGGTGACCAAATTCGGAGCGCATTCACCAGTTATTGAATGTTTTTGGAATAAGAGAAATCATGAATCATATTTAGTTTCTTTTTTTAAACATTTTTTGCATTAGAGACGACTATGAAGTCTCTTCTTCTTCTTTTTTTGGTACTATGCCTGTTCCCAAGCGAGGACTATCTCCCAAACAATTTTGTTGGAGAGGTTTCTATCTGTCGCCGTATCTGTTAGCCCGTTGGCTACACACTCTTGTCTTCTTGGTGTTTTTGAGGTTATAATAGACTCAGGTTCGCTAGGTTATAAGATTTATACCTCCATGGGTGGAATACCTTGTATTGGAAATAATGGTGACCAAATTCGGAGCGCATTCACCAGGTATTGAATGTTTTTTAATAAAAAAAAAAGAATGGATCATATTTATCTTCTTTTTTCCAATATTTTTTGCATTAGAGACGACTATGAAGTCTCTTCTTCTTCTTTTTTTGGTACTATGCCTGTTCCCAAGCGAGGACTATCTCCCAAACAATTTTGTTGGAGAGGTTTCTATCTGTCGCCGTATCTGTTAGCCCGTTGGCTACACACTCTTGTCTTCTTGGTGTTTTTGAGGTTATAATAGACTCAGGTTCGCTAGGTTATAAGATTCATACCTCCATGGGTGGAATACCTTGTATTGGAAATAATGGTGACCAAATTCGGAGCGCATTCACCAGTTATTGAATGTTTTTGGAATAAGAGAAATCATGAATCATATTTAGTTACTTTTTTTAAACATTTTTCGCATTAGAGACGACTATGAAGTCTCTTCTTCTTCTTTTTTTGGTGCTATGCCTGTTCCCAAGCGAGGACTATCTCCCAAACAATTTTGTTGGAGAGGTTTCTATCTGTCGCCGTATCTGTTAGCCCGTTGGCTACACACTCTTGTCTTCTTGGTGTTTTTGAGGTTATAATAGACTCGGGTTCGCTAGGTTACAAGATTCATACCTCCATGGGTGGAATACCTTGTATTGGAAATAATGGTAACCCTATTTGAAGCGCATTCACCAGATATTGAATGTTTTTGGAATAAGAGAAATCATGAATCATATTTAGTTACTTTTTTTAAACATTTTTCGCATTAGAGACGACTATGAAGTCTCTTCTTCTTCTTTTTTTGGTGCCATGCCTGTTCCCAAGCGTGGACTATCTCCCAAACAATTTTGTTGAAGAGGTTTCTATCTGTCGCCGTATCTGTTAGCCCGTTGGCTACACACTCTTGTCTTCTTGGTGTTTTTGAGGTTATAATAGACTCAGGTTCGCTAGGTTATAAGATTCATACCTCCATGGGTGGAATACCTTGTATTGGAAATAATGGTGACCAAATTCGGAGCGCATTCACCAGTTATTGGATGTTTTTGGAATAAGAGAAATCATGAATCATATTTAGTTTCTTTTTTTAAACATTTTTTGCATTAGAGACGACTATGAAGTCTCTTCTTCTTCTTTTTTTGGTGCCATGCCTGTTCCCAAGCGTGGACTATCTCCCAAACAATTTTGTTGGAGAGGTTTCTATCTGTCGCCGTATCTGTTAGCCCGTTGGCTACACACTCTTGTCTTCTTGGTGTTTTTGAGGTTATAATAGACTCAGGTTCGCTAGGTTATAAGATTCATACCTCCATGGGTGGAATACCTTGTATTGGAAATAATGGTGACCAAATTCGGAGCGCATTCACCAGTTATTGGATGTTTTTGGAATAAGAGAAATCATGAATCATATTTAGTTTCTTTTTTTAAACATTTTTTGCATTAGAGACGACTATGAAGTCTCTTCTTCTTCTTTTTTTGGTTCCATGCCTGTTCCCAAGCGTGGACTATCTCCCAAACAATTTTGTTGAAGAGGTTTCTATCTGTCGCCGTATCTGTTAGCCCGTTGGCTACACACTCTTGTCTTCTTGGTGTTTTTGAGGTTATATTAGACTCGGGTTCGATAGGTTATAAGATTCATACCTCCATGGGTGGAATACCTTGTATTGGAAATAATGGTAACCCTATTTGAAGCGCATTCACCAGATATTGAATGTTTTTGGAATAAGAGAAATCATGAATCATATTTAGTTTCTTTTTTTAAACATTTTTTGCATTAGAGACGACTATGAAGTCTCTTCTTCTTCTTTTTTTGGTGCCATGCCTGTTCCCAAGCGTGGACTATCTCCCAAACAATTTTGTTGAAGAGGTTTCTATCTGTCACCGTATCTGTTAGCCCGTTGGCTACACACTCTTGTCTTCTTGGTGTTTTTGAGGTTATAATAGACTCGGGTTCGCTAGGTTATGAGATTCATACCTCCATGGGTGGAATACCTTGTATTGGAAATAATGGTGACCAAATTCGGAGCGCATTCACCAGTTATTGGATGTTTTTGGAATAAGAGAAATCATGAATCATATTTAGTTTCTTTTTTTAAACATTTTTTGCATTAGAGACAACTATTTCGTTGAATTGGTCTCTATCTGTAGCTACTCGAAATAGTTGTCTAACTCTTTCCAATATTTCGTACCCACGGTAGCTTTTGCAACCTGTCCATCCTCTGTCCTCCCTTTACAGTTTTCTTCGATCCTGAGCTGTCTGATTACATTTACGTTACTAGTATGTGCAGTCCACGAGGTTCAATCCTCCATTTTATCTCTTCGTTTCACGTTTTGTCATTTTTAGCCAGTCTCTACGTTACGGTGCAGACAGTATTAATTTTCTCTCTCGTTCGAGACACTTTATCTATACTGCGCATGCTCCAAGCGCGCAAAAGATGCGCAGAACTGAACTGAAGCGCTCGGAGGAGAGAGAGAACGATATACTATTTGTTTCACTTAGTCGGAACAACTTAGTTGCGTGATATGTTACAATGGATTATTTTGGGTTGGAGGTATTTAAAAATGCAGTGATGCCAGCTCTTATTTCGTGGTATTCTATGATTGTACTTTATTACATATATTTCTTTTCGTTTTTTTCTGTTTCCCGTGATAGAAATATTTAAGAGAATACATCTGAATTGAATAACTTGACGAATGGAAAATGACTAAATGTTTAATGTTGATTTTAACAAATGTAACGATTTTTTTGGAAATTTTATTATCTAAATAAACGTAAATATGACGATAAAAACGATATACCGGATAAAATAAATATCAAAACCACTGCAAATATGATAACGAACAAAATTGTTATAGCAATAAATTATTTTATCATCGAACGTATTATTGTGATTTTTATATTCATTTATTAACTTTTATATTGATAACTGTATTTTTGCCTAGCTATCGAACATTAATTTTCATTTTTAATTATGTAAACATATTGTTTTTCTATTGAAATCAACAACAATCAACTTCTTTTGCCGACAAGAGGCATGTAAAACCAGTAGCGTACTTCTTCATCTTTCATCGAGGTTAGAGAAATTGTACGGCGGGTTATATTCTTCTTCTTTTTTTCTGTATTTTGTCTTTAACTTATATAAATATGCAGTTATCAAAAATTCTGACTGTAGTCGAAGAAAAAACGAATCCGATATCAAATTGTTCAGTCGAAATTTATAAATTTTATCATTTGAAAGTATTTTACATATTTGCATAGATGAAAGATTTATGATCAGGAACTTACAAAATAAAAGAAGATCGAGTATGAAATGTACAGAAGAAATTAAGTTGGCAGCGGAAAATCGAGACATAAAACAGAAGAAACAGGAGTGACTCAAGCTCAATGGTTAACAATCCGTAACTATAACAAGGACAACCTGTACAATCTAAAGATAGCAGAAATGATTTTTTCAATCAATTTTCCAACAAAAAGATATTCTTTGTTCCGATAAAATTTATGATTTAGTAGATATGTAGATTTTTAAATCGTTGTACATATCAAAAAATCCGTTCGCCATAAAGAGACATTCTGAAGAAAATTATCATAAATTGTAATTATTTGTTGAAAATACTTACAGGAGACATTGAAACACAATCGAACATTCCATTTCTAATTGAACTGCATACTTTCGAACATCGTTTTATTCACGTAAGGAAATAATAGGATTGGAGAAATTTTTTTTACGCGTCACAGCATTATTTCCATGTCATCTACTCACTTCCGAACTATTTACATCAAGTCCCAGAACGCGTCTTATCAATCAATCGAGTTGAAAGGAGGCGTTTGTAACTACTGACTAGTTTCGACGTTATTACGTCTCATCAGAGTGGTTTAACAACCCGCGTTCGGGCTTGAGACCCTAATTGAAGACAATATCAATGAGCGTCGCTATTTAGTTCATGCAGCGAACGTCAGCTGGCGCCATCCTCATTTCTAACTACGAACCACTTCTTTTTCTTACGACGCCGTTTCCCTACGGATATTGGCGATTTAAATGGCTATTGTCGCACGAGAAACCGCAGCTCTAAAATTTCTGTCTGTCTGCGCAAGTCTTTCAGCCATGAATTTTGTCTACGGCCGACCGACCGTTTTCCTTCGATCTTCCCTTCTATTATCAGGCGGGGAATCTCTTGTACAACTTTCTCTCCTTGATTGTCATGAGAAGTTACCCGTTTGCCGTAGGACCTCTATGTTTGTCTTATGTTCCTTCCAAGATATCCGCAGCATTCGCCTGTAGCATCAATTTTCTTCTCTGTGGCCGCATCCATGGTCCGCATGGTCGAATCCGTACGGAAAATATGTAACAGTGAAGCATTCTGGTCAGGAGTTCCAGGCTGAGGTTGCGGTTTGCCAGAAGTGTCCAAATGTTGTTCAGAGTTTTCCGCGCTTGCTCAATTCTCTGATTTCGAGTTTTGGCTCGCGTTGCCGGTTGACGAGCATAGCCAGGTATCTTGGAGGGGAAACTTGCGAACCACTGGTCAGGTAGAAATCTAGCGTAGGCTCCGATAATATAGACTCCGATGGTAACTAGGTGTGTGAAGTGTATCTAAATAAAATATTCCTACTATTCCCTCCTGAAATAATTTCTAAATCTGTTCAGAGGAGATGGAATTCAATACTCGTCGAGGTATCAGCCAGGAAAGTAGTTGTTTTCTCCTTTGAGGAATACATTTTCGAAATATGAAATTTCGAAATTATTTCAGAGGTGGATGGAACGTGGCAATAAAACACCAAAGGCTTCGAAACAATTTATATTTATTATTAATATATATATTTATTTATTAACCTTGAAATTACCCTTAGATAGATTATCCCACCTCGTCTCAGTCAATTCGAAATGAAATCTTATTAAAAGCGGAGCACGCAAATAAGTAATCTTTCATGGATTAACCCAAACGCAAACACATAATTTATAGAAATCCGTCGAAAACTTTGGATTTATTTTTTCTCATTACAGAAGGATCCAATTCTTTTCAAACGTCCGTTCCTATTAATTATAACCGAGGATAAATGACATGATAATTAATATCCTCGATACAAACACCCAAAAAAAATACTTTAAAGAGGGTGTTATTTAATTGGGGAGCAAAGTATTTGTATTTTTATGAGCGATTAAATGAAATAGCTAGTTAACAAGCTACTTTAACGCAAGTTCGACCATATATTGATCTGAATTGATTCCGAAAAAAGTTTATACTGTAGGTGGTACATGTTTCAATTACCTCTATTATATATTAAGAATTGTTAACTCTGTAGCTATATTAGAACCTGAGATATAGATCTTTGAATGTAGAAAAATTGCTGAAAACCTACAAAAATCCATAACTCCACGTTGAATGTCCGCGCCT
Source organism: Diorhabda sublineata (assembly GCF_026230105.1). Taxonomy (NCBI): domain Eukaryota; kingdom Metazoa; phylum Arthropoda; class Insecta; order Coleoptera; family Chrysomelidae; genus Diorhabda; species Diorhabda sublineata. Next base: position 2,834,461 of record NC_079482.1, read on the forward strand.
AGCTCCTCTCCAACTCAACCGATTTAAGTGTTCAAAAACACAAAAGAAAGAAGGTGTTTCAGCGAGTGTTCTTAAACTAAAACGAACTCTGTAGTTATATTAGAACCTGAGATATAGATCTTTGAATGTAGAAAAATTGCTGAAAACCTACAAAAATCCATAACTCCACGTTGAATGTCCGCGCCTAGTTCCTTGCCAACTCAACCGATTTAAGTGTTCAAAAACTCAAAAGAAAGAAGGTGTTTCAGCGAGTGTTCTTGAATCAGAACGAACTCTGTAGCTATATTAGAACCTGAGGTATCGATCTTTGAATGTAGAAAAATTGCCAAAAACCTACAAAAATCCATAACTCCACATTGAATGTCCGCGCCTAGCTCCTCTCCAACTCAACCGATTTAAGTGTTCAAAAACACAAAAGAAAGAAGGTGTTTCAGCGAGTGTTCTTAAACTAAAACGAACTCTGTAGCTATATTAGAACCTGAGATATAGATCTTTGAATGTAGAAAAATTGCTGAAAACCTACAAAAATCCATAACTCCACATTGAATGTCCGCGCCTAGCTCCTCTCCAATTCAACCGATTTAAATGGGCAACAACTCAAAAGAAAGAAGGTGTTTCAGCGAGTGTTCTTAAACTAAAACGAACTCTGTAGCTATATTAGAACCTGAGATATAGATCTTTGAATGTAGAAAAATTGCTGAAAACCTACAAAAATCCATAACTTCACGTTGAATGTCCGCGCCTAGCTCCTCTCCAATTCAACCGATTTAAGTGTTCAAAACACAAAAGAAAGAAGGTGTTTCAGCGAGTGTTCTTAAACTAAAACGAACTCTGTAGCTATATTAGAACCTGAGATATAGATCTTTGAATGTAGAAAAATTGCTGAAAACCTACAAAAATCCATAACTTCACGTTGAATGTCCGCGCCTAGCTCCTCTCCAATTCAACCGATTTAAGTGTTCAAAAACACAAAAGAAAGAAGGTGTATCAGCGAGTGTTCTTAAACTAAAACGAACTCTGTAGTTATATTAGAACCTGAGATATAGATCTTTGAATGTAGAAAAATTGCTGAAAACCTACAAAAATCCATAACTCCACGTTGAATGTCCGCGCCTAGTTCCTTGCCAACTCAACCGATTTAAGTGTTCAAAAACTCAAAAGAAAGAAGGTGTTTCAGTGAGTGTTCTTAAGCTAAAACGAACTCTGTAGCTATATTAGAACCTGAGATATAGATCTTTGAATGTAGAAAAATTGCCAAAAACCTACAAAAATCCATAACTCCACGTTGAATGTCCGCGCCTAGCTCCTCTCCAACTTAACCGATTTAAGTGTTCAAAAACACAAAAGAAAGAAGGTGTTTCAGCGAGTGTTCTTAAACTAAAACGAACTCTGTAGTTATATTAGAACCTGAGATATAGATCTTTGAATGTAGAAAAATTGCTGAAAACCTACAAAAATCCATAACTCCACATTGAATGTCCGCGCCTAGTTCCTTGCCAACTCAACCGATTTAAGTGTTCAAAAACTCAAAAGAAAGAAGGTGTTTCAGCGAGTGTTCTTGAATCAGAACGAACTCTGTAGCTATATTAGAACCTGAGGTATCGATCTTTGAATGTAGAAAAATTGCCAAAAACCTACAAAAATCCATAACTCCACATTGAATGTCCGCGCCTAGCTCCTCTCCAACTCAACCGATTTAAGTGTTCAAAAACACAAAAGAAAGAAGGTGTTTCAGCGAGTGTTCTTAAACTAAAACGAACTCTGTAGCTATATTAGAACCTGAGATATAGATCTTTGAATGTAGAAAAATTGCTGAAAACCTACAAAAATCCATAACTTCACGTTGAATGTCCGCGCCTAGCTCCTCTCCAATTCAACCGATTTAAGTGTTCAAAAACACAAAAGAAAGAAGGTGTTTCAGCGAGTGTTCTTAAACTAAAACGAACTCTGTAGCTATATTAGAACCTGAGATATAGATCTTTGAATGTAGAAAAATTGCTGAAAACCTACAAAAATCCATAACTTCACGTTGAATGTCCGCGCCTAGCTCCTCTCCAATTCAACCGATTTAAATGGGCAAAAACTCAAAAGAAAGAAGGTGTTTCAGCAAGTGTTCTTAAACTAAAACGAACTCTGTAGCTATATTAGAACCTGAGATATAGATCTTTGAATGTAGAAAAATTGCCAAAAACCTACAAAAATCCATAACTCCACGTTGAATGTCCGCGCCTAGCTCCTCTCCAACTCAACCGATTTAAGTGTTCAAAAACACAAAAGAAAGAAGGTGTTTCAGCGAGTGTTCTTAAACTAAAACGAACTCTGTAGTTATATTAGAACCTGAGATATAGATCTTTGAATGTAGAAAAATTGCTGAAAACCTACAAAAATCCATAACTCCACGTTGAATGTCCGCGCCTAGTTCCTTGCCAACTCAACCGATTTAAGTGTTCAAAAACTCAAAAGAAAGAAGGTGTTTCAGCAACTGTTCTTAAATCAAAACGAACTCTGTAGCTATATTAGAACCTGAGATATAGATCTTTGAATGTAGAAAAATTGCTGAAAACCTACAAAAATCCATAACTCCACGTTGAATGTCCGCGCCTAGTTCCTTGCCAACTCAACCGATTTAAGTGTTCAAAAACTCAAAAGAAAGAAGGTGTTTCAGCAAGTGTTCTTAAACTAAAACGAACTCTGTAGCTATATTAGAACCTGAGATATAGATCTTTGAATGTAGAAAAATTGCCAAAAACCTACAAAAATCCATAACTCCACGTTGAATGTCCGCGCCTAGCTCCTCTCCAACTCAACCGATTTAAGTGTTCAAAAACACAAAAGAAAGAAGGTGTTTCAGCGAGTGTTCTTAAACTAAAACGAACTCTGTAGCTATATTAGAACCTGAGATATAGATCTTTGAATGTAGAAAAATTGCTGAAAACCTACAAAAATCCATAACTTCACGTTGAATGTCCGCGCCTAGCTCCTCTCCAATTCAACCGATTTAAATGGGCAAAAACTCAAAAGAAAGAAGGTGTTTCAGCAAGTGTTCTTAAACTAAAATGAACTCTGTAGCTATATTAGAACCTGAGATATAGATCTTTGAATGTAGAAAAATTGCCAAAAACCTACAAAAATCCATAACTTCACGTTGAATGTCCGCGCCTAGCTCCTCTCCAATTCAACCGATTTAAATGGGCAAAAACTCAAAAGAAAGAAGGTGTTTCAGCAAGTGTTCTTAAACTAAAACGAACTATGTAGCTATATTAGAACCTGAGATATAGATCTTTGAATGTAGAAAAATTGCCAAAAACCTACAAAAATCCATAACTCCACGTTGAATGTCCGCGCCTAGCTCCTCTCCAACTCAACCGATTTAAGTGTTCAAAAACACAAAAGAAAGAAGGTGTTTCAGCAAGTGTTCTTAAACTAAAACGAACTCTGTAGCTATATTAGAACCTGAGATATAGATCTTTGAATGTAGAAAAATTGCCAAAAACCTACAAAAATCCATAACTCCACGTTGAATGTCCGCGCCTAGCTCCTCTCCAACTCAACCGATTTAAGTGTTCAAAAACACAAAAGAAAGAAGGTGTTTCAGCGAGTGTTCTTAAACTAAAACGAACTCTGTAGCTATATTAGAACCTGAGATATAGATCTTTGAATGTAGAAAAATTGCTGAAAACCTACAAAAATCCATAACTTCACGTTGAATGTCCGCGCCTAGTTCCTTGCCAACTCAACCGATTTAAGTGTTCAAAAACTCAAAAGAAAGAAGGTGTTTCAGCAACTGTTCTTAAATCAAAACGAACTCTGTAGCTATATTAGAACCTGAGATATAGATCTTTGAATGTAGAAAAATTGCTGAAAACCTACAAAAATCCATAACTCCACGTTGAATGTCCGCGCCTAGTTCCTTGCCAACTCAACCGATTTAAGTGTTCAAAAACTCAAAAGAAAGAAGGTGTTTCAGCAAGTGTTCTTAAACTAAAACGAACTCTGTAGTTATATTAGAACCTGAGATATAGATCTTTGAATGTAGAAAAATTGCTGAAAACCTACAAAAATCCATAACTCCACGTTGAATGTCCGCGCCTAGTTCCTTGCCAACTCAACCGATTTAAGTGTTCAAAAACTCAAAAGAAAGAAGGTGTTTCAGCAACTGTTCTTAAATCAAAACGAACTCTGTAGCTATATTAGAACCTGAGATATAGATCTTTGAATGTAGAAAAATTGCTGAAAACCTACAAAAATCCATAACTCCACGTTGAATGTCCGCGCCTAGTTCCTTGCCAACTCAACCGATTTAAGTGTTCAAAAACTCAAAAGAAAGAAGGTGTTTCAGCAAGTGTTCTTAAACTAAAACGAACTCTGTAGCTATATTAGAACCTGAGATATAGATCTTTGAATGTAGAAAAATTGCCAAAAACCTACAAAAATCCATAACTCCACGTTGAATGTCCGCGCCTAGCTCCTCTCCAACTCAACCGATTTAAGTGTTCAAAAACACAAAAGAAAGAAGGTGTTTCAGCGAGTGTTCTTAAACTAAAACGAACTCTGTAGCTATATTAGAACCTGAGATATAGATCTTTGAATGTAGAAAAATTGCTGAAAACCTACAAAAATCCATAACTTCACGTTGAATGTCCGCGCCTAGCTCCTCTCCAATTCAACCGATTTAAATGGGCAAAAACTCAAAAGAAAGAAGGTGTTTCAGCAAGTGTTCTTAAACTAAAATGAACTCTGTAGCTATATTAGAACCTGAGATATAGATCTTTGAATGTAGAAAAATTGCCAAAAACCTACAAAAATCCATAACTTCACGTTGAATGTCCGCGCCTAGCTCCTCTCCAATTCAACCGATTTAAATGGGCAAAAACTCAAAAGAAAGAAGGTGTTTCAGCAAGTGTTCTTAAACTAAAACGAACTATGTAGCTATATTAGAACCTGAGATATAGATCTTTGAATGTAGAAAAATTGCCAAAAACCTACAAAAATCCATAACTCCACGTTGAATGTCCGCGCCTAGCTCCTCTCCAACTCAACCGATTTAAGTGTTCAAAAACACAAAAGAAAGAAGGTGTTTCAGCAAGTGTTCTTAAACTAAAACGAACTCTGTAGCTATATTAGAACCTGAGATATAGATCTTTGAATGTAGAAAAATTGCCAAAAACCTACAAAAATCCATAACTCCACGTTGAATGTCCGCGCCTAGCTCCTCTCCAACTCAACCGATTTAAGTGTTCAAAAACACAAAAGAAAGAAGGTGTTTCAGCGAGTGTTCTTAAACTAAAACGAACTCTGTAGCTATATTAGAACCTGAGATATAGATCTTTGAATGTAGAAAAATTGCTGAAAACCTACAAAAATCCATAACTTCACGTTGAATGTCCGCGCCTAGTTCCTTGCCAACTCAACCGATTTAAGTGTTCAAAAACTCAAAAGAAAGAAGGTGTTTCAGCAACTGTTCTTAAATCAAAACGAACTCTGTAGCTATATTAGAACCTGAGATATAGATCTTTGAATGTAGAAAAATTGCTGAAAACCTACAAAAATCCATAACTCCACGTTGAATGTCCGCGCCTAGTTCCTTGCCAACTCAACCGATTTAAGTGTTCAAAAACTCAAAAGAAAGAAGGTGTTTCAGCAAGTGTTCTTAAACTAAAACGAACTCTGTAGCTATATTAGAACCTGAGATATAGATCTTTGAATGTAGAAAAATTGCCAAAAACCTACAAAAATCCATAACTCCACGTTGAATGTCCGCGCCTAGCTCCTCTCCAACTCAACCGATTTAAGTGTTCAAAAACACAAAAGAAAGAAGGTGTTTCAGCGAGTGTTCTTAAACTAAAACGAACTCTGTAGCTATATTAGAACCTGAGATATAGATCTTTGAATGTAGAAAAATTGCTGAAAACCTACAAAAATCCATAACTTCACGTTGAATGTCCGCGCCTAGCTCCTCTCCAATTCAACCGATTTAAATGGGCAAAAACTCAAAAGAAAGAAGGTGTTTCAGCAAGTGTTCTTAAACTAAAATGAACTCTGTAGCTATATTAGAACCTGAGATATAGATCTTTGAATGTAGAAAAATTGCCAAAAACCTACAAAAATCCATAACTTCACGTTGAATGTCCGCGCCTAGCTCCTCTCCAATTCAACCGATTTAAATGGGCAAAAACTCAAAAGAAAGAAGGTGTTTCAGCAAGTGTTCTTAAACTAAAACGAACTATGTAGCTATATTAGAACCTGAGATATAGATCTTTGAATGTAGAAAAATTGCCAAAAACCTACAAAAATCCATAACTCCACGTTGAATGTCCGCGCCTAGCTCCTCTCCAACTCAACCGATTTAAGTGTTCAAAAACACAAAAGAAAGAAGGTGTTTCAGCGAGTGTTCTTAAATCAAAACGAACTCTGTAGCTATATTAGAACCTGAGATATAGATCTTTGAATGTAGAAAAATTGCCAAAAACCTACAAAAATCCATAACTCCACGTTGAATGTCCGCGCCTAGCTCCTCTCCAACTCAACCGATTTAAGTGTTCAAAAACACAAAAGAAAGAAGGTGTTTCAGCGAGTGTTCTTAAACTAAAACGAACTCTGTAGCTATATTAGAACCTGAGATATAGATCTTTGAATGTAGAAAAATTGCTGAAAACCTACAAAAATCCATAACTTCACGTTGAATGTCCGCGCCTAGCTCCTCTCCAATTCAACCGATTTAAGTGTTCAAAAACACAAAAGAAAGAAGGTGTTTCAGCGAGTGTTCTTAAACTAAAACGAACTCTGTAGCTATATTAGAACCTGAGATATAGATCTTTGAATGTAGAAAAATTGCTGAAAACCTACAAAAATCCATAACTTCACGTTGAATGTCCGCGCCTAGCTCCTCTCCAATTCAACCGATTTAAATGGGCAAAAACTCAAAAGAAAGAAGGTGTTTCAGCAAGTGTTCTTAAACTAAAACGAACTCTGTAGCTATATTAGAACCTGAGATATAGATCTTTGAATGTAGAAAAATTGCCAAAAACCTACAAAAATCCATAACTCCACGTTGAATGTCCGCGCCTAGCTCCTCTCCAACTCAACCGATTTAAGTGTTCAAAAACACAAAAGAAAGAAGGTGTTTCAGCGAGTGTTCTTAAACTAAAACGAACTCTGTAGTTATATTAGAACCTGAGATATAGATCTTTGAATGTAGAAAAATTGCTGAAAACCTACAAAAATCCATAACTCCACGTTGAATGTCCGCGCCTAGTTCCTTGCCAACTCAACCGATTTAAGTGTTCAAAAACTCAAAAGAAAGAAGGTGTTTCAGCGAGTGTTCTTGAATCAGAACGAACTCTGTAGCTATATTAGAACCTGAGGTATCGATCTTTGAATGTAGAAAAATTGCCAAAAACCTACAAAAATCCATAACTCCACGTTGAATGTCCGCGCCTAGCTCCTCTCCAACTCAACCGATTTAAGTGTTCAAAAACACAAAAGAAAGAAGGTGTTTCAGCGAGTGTTCTTAAACTAAAACGAACTCTGTAGCTATATTAGAACCTGAGATATAGATCTTTGAATGTAGAAAAATTGCTGAAAACCTACAAAAATCCATAACTTCACGTTGAATGTCCGCGCCTAGCTCCTCTCCAATTCAACCGATTTAAATGGGCAAAAACTCAAAAGAAAGAAGGTGTTTCAGCAAGTGTTCTTAAACTAAAACGAACTCTGTAGCTATATTAGAACCTGAGGTATCGATCTTTGAATGTAGAAAAATTGTCAAAAACCTACAAAATCCATAACTCCACATTGAATGTCCGCGCCTAGCTCCTCTCCAATTCAACCGATTTAAATGGGCAACAACTCAAAAGAAAGAAGGTATTTCAGCGAGTGTTCATAAACCAAAACGAAGTCTCTATCTTGAATAGAACCTGAGATATTGAGGATAGAACGTGTGTATGTGAAAAACTCCCATAAGTAATGTACAGGGGGAAATCGTATTTGAGTATAACTTGAGAATGGTGAAAATTAGATGAAATCCGTTGCTTGATGGCTGATCTGTGCATCAATACCTTTTATTGAAAAAAAAATTGAGCAAATCGGTTGGGTAGAACGCCTGAACGGACTCGGAATGGAAATCATTAATTTTTTTAATATATATGATAATAATAACTGAAATAAAACATTGTAAGAGATAAATGAATGATTCTTTTTTGGAAATTCTGTACTTTTGCACTCAAGTTCGGTTCTACTCCTTTAATATCTGTCATAACTACATCCTTTGGTTAACATCTTCTTGTTGTACCTTATGACTTGAATTATCTTTTTTGCAAAAATATGTCCTAGAATTCTTTTAGTACACCCCAACCATCTTACTCTTTGGGTTTTTATGTATATGGTTATTGATGGGTATCTATACAAATAGTTCAGTGCTTCATGGGTTTTTTTCCTTCAAAAATTCTCCTCTACCTTTTCTTTCCCCATACAACCAGTTTTGTTTCGTCAGCCTTTGTTAAAATCATCGCCCCACGCGTTCAATTTTGATTGACCAATAATACCATCTGAAAGGTCAGTATCTGCAATAAAATTTGAAGAATCATTCCGAATTAAAAAAAAACTAAATGTATTAGAATAACCCCAATTATATGTGGTAATGAAACAACAATAAAATTGATCAAAACAATTGGAATTATCCAAATAAAATAACAAGACAGTTGATCTTTTAAATTTAGAAAAAACTATTACCAGAAGAGTTGATGCTAATTCAAAAACAGTAACCAGAAAGACATAGGAATTGAACTAATGAACAACTGTTGGGTGTTGAGATTCGTTCATCTTTAGAGCTCTATTTTCAATTAAGAGGCGATCGAGACATGACCAGAAACTTGGACAACTTAGCCCGTAGAAGAAAGGTCGTTGACCTGATTTCGTTTTACCGATACCACCACGACAGATGCTCTACGGAGCCGTCTAAAAGAATTCCACCTAGAGCAGTATTCGCAACACCTACTCAGCAGGTAGACTAGGCCCATGAAAACCGAATCAATTTGTTATCGGGACTTGTTTTGGAAAAGTGGTACCAAAACACATATTTCTCGATGTAAATGTAAATAACAATTTTCCACGTGGTGGTGCGTTAAAGTTTCTTGCAGCAAAGCCCTAGCGATCGAAGTGCGAGCACACTGAACACTGAACGAGTACGAACAAGTATTTTCTTTGATGTACCGCATTCCTCTCGATCTCTTTTGAACAAACGTACGCTCGTACTCATCAGAAGATTATTGACGTACAATGCTCGCGCGCTCTTGTTCGCTCGTGCTCGCTTTTATGGTGGATACGCACCTTTAGACGACCGATTATCGGCGAATGCTTCTCGATCGTGCACAGGTGGATTTTCTTATTTTTTTCTTCAACGAGGTGCCGAAATTTCTGAATTGTAGTTGAAAAAACCTTAAAACATGATAAAAATTTTTTTAACGTTGACCAACTGACTTTTTATACCACCACGACAGATGTTCTACGGAGCTGTCTAAAAGAATTCCACCTAGATCGAATCAATTTGTTATCGGGACTTGTTTTTTTGGAAAAGTGGTATCAAAACACATATTTCTCGATGTAAATAACAATTTTCCACTTGGTGGTTCGTTTAAGTTTTTTGCAGCAAAGCGCGAGCGATCGAAGTGCGAGCACTTTCGAAGATTGAAATCCCATTCACACTGAACGAGTACGAACAAGTATTTTCTTTGATGTACCGCCTTCCTCTCGATCTTTTTTGAACAAACGTTCGCTCGTACTCATCAGAAGATTATTGACGTAGAATGCTCGCTCGCTCTTGTTCGCTCGTGCTCGCTTTTATGGTGGATACGCACCTTTAGACGACCGATTATCGGCGAATGCTTCTCGATCGTGCACAGGTGGATTTTCTTATTTTTTTCTTCAACGAGGTGCCGAAATTTCTGAATTGAAGTTGAAAAAACCTTAAAACATGATAAAAAATTTTCTAACGTTGACCAACTGACTTAATTGGGTTGCTAAGATAGCGGAGATATTTTTTTCAACATTTTGGCTTTAGTTAATTTTGGCTCTGACGAATAAGACTTTTATTTTAATTATTATGAAGGTGATTCTGTTTGTGTTAATTTTGGTGTATTGTAGATGATAATCTGCATGTAAAGAAGGTCCGGTATGTAGGGCCGTCCTAAGCGTGAGCGCGAGTTCATCTAGTCCTCGATGCGCGATGCCGTGTTTCGTTCGACATTCTTGTCCAGGCCCACTGGATTTTGTAGTCAGTAGTAGCCGCGCTACAGCACGTTGAACGAGCACGCACCGCCTCAGCGGGCTATGTAGGACACGTGTGATCGTTTCGCTATATTTGGCAATTCTCATAGTAAAAACAAAACGGTTAGCGGGAAAAAAGTGTTGAGTTTTATATTTTTCCTTTCGGTTGGGATTGTGCTGTGATTTATTTTGTGCGTCTTGAAGTGGGAAAGCATCAAGTGGTTTTCAAGTGATTTCATTTCGCTTTTTTTTTATTTTTTTTGTGATATGGAAATTTGTTCGGATGATTGCGGAATTCGGAATTCATTTGGTATAATTTTCGATTCGTGAGTCTTATTTTTTTCTATATAATTTAACGTAATCAAAAATTGTTTCAAATCCTACAAAAAAATCCGTCTGTGTGATTATATTCGAGTGGTGATTAATCGTATTAAATTAGGATGGGTCTTTTCTATAACAAAATTTCTTTCGCCCACCCCTTTACGAGATATCACCCTTAAAAAAGTGGTGACTAAAATTGAGTTTTATTTTCTGATATTTCACTAATGCTAGAAACTTGAAATTTTGGTATTTTTTCAATATTCCAAATATATTATAAGGGGGTGAAATTGGCAACCCTTACTTTATTTTGTATCGAAACTTTTGATCAAGATAAAGTTCGATAAAATAAAATTATAACTTGAAATACTTGATTTATTTAAAAATATTTTTTATTCCATATTTTTTTCCTAAAATCAATAGATGCAGGGCAAAAAAATAAAAACCATATTGTAACGTTTTCCGTATTTATTTACAGTGTTCTTTACGTTCTTAATTTATTTACACACTATATAATTCACTTAATTTATAATAATTTATTTATATATATAAAAATTATTTTTACAAATTTAATCTTTTCACTGCGTTTACACAAATCATTTATATACCTAAACAAAATTCTATAAATAGACTTTCCTAGAAAATTTTTGTAAGAAATACTGTAAATAAACCGTTCGCTATAATAAAAAGACTCCACGTGAATTCGTCCAATTTTTAAAATTCGATAGTGTGACAAGGCTGGCCTAGGGAACCATTTTGCGACCTTGTAAAACAATAAATAAATATAATAAGATTAATAATAAATGCTGGACATTACCACCTCTAGCCAAAATAAAAAAAATAAGTAAAAACTCAATTCTAGTCGCCACCGTTGAAGGGTGATATCTCAGAAAGGGGTTGTCTGAGGAAATATAGATTACTTTCACTAATTTAATCTTTTCACTTCGACTATTCATTTAAAACTAACCAATTTCGTTTACACAAATCATTTATATACCTAAACAAAATTCTATAAAGCTCTTGAACAAAAATAAGCAAAAAAAAAATAATAAATAGACTTTCTTTGAAATTTTTTGTAAGAAGTACTGTAAATAAACCGTCCGCCATAATAAAAAGCTGTAAAATGAAACATCTAAAGCGCTTCCGCCATTTATAAAAAATTGGACATTACCACCTCTAGCCAGAATAGAAAAATAGGTAAAAACTCAATTCTAGTCGCCACCGTTGAAGGGTGATATTTCAGTAAGGGGTTGTCTGAAGGAATGTAGATTACTTTCACTAATTTAATCTTTTCACTTCGACTATTCATTTAAAACTAACCAATTTCGTTTACACAAATCATTTATATACCTAAACAAAATTCTATAAAGCTCTTGAACAAAAATAAGCAAAAAAAAAATAATAAATAGACTTTCTTTGGAATTATTTGTGAGAAATACTGTAAATAAACCGTCCGCCATAATAAAAAGCTGTAAAATGAAACATCAAATGCGCTTCCGCCATTTATAAAAAATTGGACATTACCACCTCTAGCCAGAATAGAAAAATAGGTAAAAACTCAATTCTAGTCGCCACCGTTGAAGGGTGATATTTCAGTAAGGGGTTGTCTGAAGGAATGTAGATTACTTTTACTATTTTAATCTTTTCGCTTCGACTATTCATTTAAAACTAACCAATTTCGTTTACACAAATCATTTATATACCTAAACAAAATTCTATAAAGCTCTTGAACAAAAATAAGCAAAAAAAAAATAATAAATAGACTTTCTTTGAAATTTTTTGTAAGAAGTACTGTAAATAAACCGTCCGCCATAATAAAAAGCTGTAAAATGAAACATCTAAAGCGCTTCCGCCATTTATAAAAAATTGGACATTACCACCTCTAGCCAGAATAGAAAAATAGGTAAAAACTCAATTCTAGTCGCCACCGTTGAAGGGTGATATTTCAGTAAGGGGTTGTCTGAAGGAATGTAGATTACTTTTACTATTTTAATCTTTTCGCTTCGACTATTCATTTAAAACTAACCAATTTCGTTTACACAAATCATTTATATACCTAAACAAAATTCTATAAAGCTCTTGAACAAAAATAAGCAAAAAAAAAATAATAAATAGACTTTCTTTGAAATTTTTTGTAAGAAGTACTGTAAATAAACCGTCCGCCATAATAAAAAGCTGTAAAATGAAACATCTAAAGCGCTTCCGCCATTTATAAAAAATTGGACATTACCACCTCTAGCCAGAATAGAAAAATAGGTAAAAACTCAATTCTAGTCGCCACCGTTGAAGGGTGATATTTCAGTAAGGGGTTGTCTGAAGGAATGTAGATTACTTTTACTATTTTAATCTTTTCACCTCGACTATTCATTTAAAACTAACCAATTTCGTTTACACAAATCATTTATATACCTAAACAAAATTCTATAAAGCTCTTGAACAAAAATAAGCAAAAAAAATAATAATAAATAGACTTTCTTTGGAATTATTTGTAAGAAATATTGTAAATAAACCGTCCTCTATAATAAAAATCTGTAAAATGAAACATCCAAGGCGCTTCCGCCATTTATAAAAAATTGGACATTACCACCTCTAGCCAGAATAGAAAAATAGGTAAAAACTCAATTCTAGTCGCCACCGTTGAAGGGTGATATTTCAGTAAGGGGTTGTCTGAAGGAATGTAGATTACTTTTACTATTTTAATCTTTTCACCTCGACTATTCATTTAAAACTAACCAATTTCGTTTACACAAATCATTTATATACCTAAACAAAATTCTATAAAGCTCTTGAACAAAAATAAGCAAAAAAAATAATAATAAATAGACTTTCTTTGGAATTATTTGTAAGAAATATTGTAAATAAACCGTCCTCTATAATAAAAATCTGTAAAATGAAACATCCAAGGCGCTTCCGCCATTTATAAAAAATTGGACATTACCACCTCTAGCCAGAATAGAAAAATAGGTAAAAACTTAATTCTAGTCGCCACCGTTGAAGGGTGATATCTCAGAAAGGGGTTGTCTGAGGAAATATAGATTACTTTTACTATTTTAATCTTTTCACTTCGACTATTCATTTAAAACTAACCAATTTCGTTTACACAAATCATTTATATCCCTAAACAAAATTCTATAAAGCTCTTGAACAAAAATAAGCAAAAAAAATAATAATAAATAGACTTTCTTTGGAATTATTTGTAAGAAATATTGTAAATAAACCGTCCGCCATAATAAAAAGCTGTAAAATGAAACATCCAAGGCGCTTCCGCCATTTATAAAAAATTGGATATTACCACCTCTAACCAAAATAAAAAAATAGGTAAAAACTTAATTCTAGTCGCCACCGTTGAAGGGTGATATCTCAGAAAGGGGTTGTCTGAGGAAATATAGATTACTTTCACTATTTTAATCTTTTCACTTCGACTATTCATTTAAAACTAACCAATTGCGTTTACACAAATCATTTATATACCTAAACAAAATTCTATAAAGCTCTTGAACAAAAATAAGCAAACAAAATAATAATAAATAGACTTTCTTTGGAATTATTTGTGAGAAATACTGTAAATAAACCGTCCGCCATAATAAAAAGCTGTAAAATGAAACATCAAATGCGCTTCCGCCATTTATAAAAAATTGGACATTACCACCTCTAGCCAGAATAGAAAAATAGGTAAAAACTCAATTCTAGTCGCCACCGTTTTAGGGTGATATCCCGGAAAGGGGTTGTCTATGGAAATTTAAGGTTAAAGGAAAGCGAGTCATCTTAATAAATTTAGAAACACCCTGTATAATAAATAAATAGATGAAATGAAATGAATATCTCAATTTTCAATGTCTGCTGATGAGCTCTATCAAATATAAACTGTACAAGATGGAAAACTAAACTTTTAGCGTTTCCATTTCAATTGCTAGAGATATAATTTATCTGTCATTTTATTATTACTTTTGTTTTCAATTTTCTCCGATGTTATGCTATTTAATTGTTATTCCAATTCGATTTCGTACAACTTCAGTCTACTAACTATGTTATAAGCTTGGTTCAAATTAATGGAGAGCTGTATATTGTATTCAAAACTAACATATTGTAGAGAAACCAGATGTGTGATACCACTCGCCAAAATTTCGCGATATGGCAACGCCGATATGGATGTGTCAAATCTGATATTGTCATCATAAAGTTTGACATTTTTCATGGTGCCAAATCGGTTGTTGTGCCAGAAAACATCGATGCCGTACGTCAACTGATATCTCAAGAACTTGTTGTGACATATCGTTAGATTTTGGCATACTTGGACGTTAGTTCTCTCGTTGTTAGGCTCCACATGTTTCAGTAGTTTCTTTAAACTTTGTACCATCTTCTTCTATCCACAGACCAATCATCTAAAATCAATCCCAATTCAAAAATCCACAAATTTTTCATTGCAAACGGTATTTTTTATGTGCTTGATTTTATAATTTCATTAATATCGTCATCAGTATTAAAATCTTCAATCAGTTGACTTCAAATTAATTGATTTCATCGGATTTCTACAGCGACATCTTCAGAATTTTCCAATGATTAAGGATACGAATTTGAAGTT
Source organism: Diorhabda sublineata (assembly GCF_026230105.1). Taxonomy (NCBI): domain Eukaryota; kingdom Metazoa; phylum Arthropoda; class Insecta; order Coleoptera; family Chrysomelidae; genus Diorhabda; species Diorhabda sublineata. The sequence goes on from NC_079482.1 coordinate 2,849,624, forward strand.
GGCAAAGAAAACTTCTTAAAACTATTTTTATCAAATCACAAATCCATGTCAATTTTATAATATCGATAAAATGATTTAATTCCAAAGGAAACTCCATCGATAAAACAGACAAATTCAATAAAATTGGGATTGAAGGCTTTCGTTTGTTGTAATGTTCCACAAAAATCCATGGAAAAAACAATTTGAAAATCACGTATGGCGGTTCTGGGACTCAGCATCCACATCAACATCGAGTAGTAATACAATGCCTTAAGGCAGCTTGACATAATGCAATACAACGTGCAAGAAATTGCATGCAAGTCTCTGTAAACAAATTCCTAACCTCAAATTTTATCTAATATTTTGTACTTAGTTTAGCAATGCTAAGTTTTACTAAACTGATCCGTTAAGCCGAAGTAACTAGATTTCAGCTTGCATGCAATAAAAATGGCCTTAAACCGATAATTTGAAGAGCTTGTATGAAACAATCAGATTGACTTCATCCACAGATAACCTCACAAATCGATATTGGAGGATCAAAAACACACTTCCACTTGCAGAAACCTTCAAACCAATGAATTCAATACCAACAGAACGTTATCGATATATAATATTCCTTATCGAGCTATATTTGGAGTCCACCAAGTCATAATCCTGTTGAAATACATACTAGCACAATTTGTCAAGCTGGGTCACCAAGCTGTACCAGCGATGATAGTTTTTGTGGTGAAAATTGTTTACCGAGCATTCTCAAATATTTTTCTGTTTTCTATCTATCCCTGAGACCTTTTTTTGGAACACCCTGCATATTATTACAACGATAAATTTTGTATTAACAATTTTTTTGTCTATCCATATTTATCATTTCCTTTGTAAGTTAGACACATATTCAATTTGAGCTTTTCCAATCGCGAAATTATCAATAATAAACAAATTTATAATATAATAGTTTCATCTATTATATAATGTTTATAATTGGGACTACGTAATTACCAGAAAAACAATGATCAATACAAGTAATTATGTTGATGTCATATTCAATTGATAAATTGACGTGTCCTATTGCTCAAACGCGAATTAAACAATTTATTGGTAATAAATTTGATGATAATCAAGTCACGGTTTACATGACATTGAATATACGTTAGTCATAATGATTTTTTTTTTTATATAATTGCCATCATCATCGACATCATTTCTTTCAAATTATGGTTAATGCTAATCCCTAATTTTATATTTCCAATTATTTAAATCTTCTTCAATTGAATCGTTTTCTCGTTGTTCAGATCAGATCTGGAACTTTCATCAACTATGAAACATCGACAATTTTCAACATTCAGTCTTTAATAAAATCACCATCAGTGACAAGTTTTGATTTTTTCGCGATTTCCTTCTGTATTGGCTTTAGTACAACATCGATTGTTGACCTTGAAGTTTAGATTTCAAAGATGACATTGTACCAATTCTTATTTTTTTAATGTATCAATCAAATTTTGACTTATGATTCGTATCATAGTGTTTCTTCAAATTACAAACAGCAACTGTTCGATTACAAATCAAAACACAGTGATTCACCTTTCCATTCTATGAAAAAATATGCAATTTCCCATTCAGAATCACTATTAACTTTATTATACCAAAATTTTGGAACTCGATACAACAATTATGGATACGACACAAACAAATGCACAATACTTTAACAATCATTGCTTCGCAGTACGATTAAACTCATTCTCCAACCGTATCGCTTCGATTACTCGACTCAACTGACTCACGTCGCGATATTTCCGCTTGCTGCTAAGAGGTGGCGATACTGTCTTTTTCTCTCGCTTGTCTAGTCCTTGAGTTGAGAGTACGACGAGTGTTTGAAACATTCGTAGAGGAATCGAATGAAGTTTAAAAGCTCTAAAAAACATGATTCTTTTTTTTGTTACACATTGCGATCACGGGCCTTATTGATACGGCCCGCGGGCTACTTCCGGCCCTTGACTTGACAGCCCTATACATTAATATCTTTTATGTTCCTTATAATGTTTTCGCTTTAAAGTTTTTCAAATAATTTTGCAAATTATGGTGAATAGGCAATTTAAATGAAAAAATCATGATTTTCAAATATTTATTCGTGCTTAATCGTTTCGATTTTTGATCTATTTTTATGGAAAATACTTTGATAAAGACCAAAATAGTTCGAAATGTCAATTTTTGTCTTTGATTTTGAGTTGATTTTCTATCAAGAAATCTAAAATCAAGATGAATCAAAGACAAAAACATAATTGTCAAAAAATAAGGAATTTTTTTATATTTATACATAGAACTATTAATTTTTTTTTTGACAACTCAAATATTCAAAAAATTCGATTTATCCTATATCAAAATATCTGTTTTGAATCGCTTTTCCGATTGGTAGGAATTCTTCAATTTATTTTCAAATTATCTACGGATATACAAAAAAGGCACAAGCAGCATAGTTTTTGATTTTAACTATATGTTGTCTTTCGGTATAAATAGGAGGAAAATGATGAAATTTTCGAAAAGTGAATTTATATAAATTTGTACCAAAGCATTTTACATCCCAATGGCAGTTCAAGTGTTTCAGATTTGATTGTAGAGGCTGCGATTTCAAGTTATTTTTGGTCCATATGTTGAAAATACCGAAGGATATGTCCAATTAGAGTATCTAACGTTTTTCGTATTTATTTACACTTTTTTCATTCGTGGGATGAATTGAAAACACAGTTTCTTACGTTCTTAATTCATTTACGCACTATAAAATACACTTAACTTATATTAATTTACTTATAAATATCACTTGAATAATTTCTTCGATTATTTCCACTAATTCGCTTTTTTCGCTACGATTATTCCTTAGAAATAAAAGAGATAAATCAATAGACTTTCTAAGAAATTGTATAGAAGAAATACTGTAAAAAAACCGCTCGCTATAATCAAAAGTTCATCAAAGACGCTTCCGCTATTTATGAAAAATGTGAAAGACGCTGCGCGAATTCGCCGAATTTTAAAATTCCATTGTAGCTGGACAGGGCTGGCCTAAGGACCCATTTCGTAGGCTAGTTCGTAACAGTACGTTGACTTTTTTCTTAAATTAATCTCTAGCTTTAATGTAATATAATTTTTTATAAAATATAAATGTTCTTTGATACAAAATTCCTTAATTATCCTTTATTTAAATCATTATTTTAGTAAAAATAGAAATGCAATTGGTCCTCTCAAAATTGTAAGTGAAAATAAGAAAATACGGGGATTTTTGTTTTGAGATATGGCAGCACTGATATGAATAAGTCAAATCTGACATTGACGTCAAAAAGTTTGACATTTTTAATGGCGAACGTACTCAGAACGTGCTGTAATACTAGTGCTATTTGAGTTGTTTGAAACTTGAAACATTCATCTTGATGATGATGATGATGATTTTATAGAACGGTGCTTCAATAGACATCTATGAGACATGCGACGAATCATGGCACAAAATGGCACACGAAGCACTTCGAAACACACGTTTTTTCGGAATAACTGGACAGAAACGTTTTCGAATAGTCAAAACATCGAATTGATGAGTTATCCCTTGTTGTTGTTGTTCTTTCTGATCAAAAATAGGAATGGAAAAAAATACTTCGGCAGAACTTGAAAAGCAAGCCTCGTACAACAGTAATATCAAGGAATTTTTTATCATGTTTACAAAAAAACTAATTTTCTATGAAAAAAATCTGTTTTTCACCTTCAGTAGTCTTTGAAAATAACAGCGGAAATTGGGAGAATACTTTCTTGTTCTACATTTCTCTTGTACCAATCAGTCTCTAAAAGATATTTCTGTTGCTGTTTTTCAGTTTTATTAAAAGAGGTTTTTCCCCTGGCAAAAACCAATTTCGTTACAAATTTCACTCCTCAAGCAAAACAATTTCAGTGAAAGTACACGGTTTATTTATAAAAATAAAGGAAGAGAAAAATAAAAACAAGAATTGATTTTTTGTGTTTCCGTGGAGATCGATGAAAAAACTCAAAAATTTAAATATACCCATTCCAGTTTGTCAGTCTGCAGCTACAGCTCCTTTAGTAAGATAAAGTTTGCATTGTCTGTCTTGTGATACGGGTATAGTTGAACTCAAAAACGATGTAAAACTCCACGAAAGCTCATGAAATATTAAAATATGTCTATGATAATAATGCCATAACTAGAAGTACTGTTTATAAGTTTAAATAAAAAATAAATTAGTGTTTAGTGGTTGAGAGCAATAAAGAGTATTGGTAGTTGTTGAATGGGGATATCTAGAATGAGAAAACCACACCATATGACGTTTTAGGACTCGTTTTTCAAATTCCTTGAATATTTTAACGTGAAATATACCGCAGACACTTTTCCAATTCTAAAAAGCAACTTTTTCTCTATCAAGAATGAATATTTGGTGTGTCGTGACCGTATTGCTAATTAAACGTATCCTCTTCGTTTAGTGAGCTTCTTGGTGTTTCAAATTTGGTATCAATATCGAGCTTGGTATCAAACATGCAATCATCAGTGTTTTAAGGGTCCTGAATGATTATCAAAAAGCTGTACGAGATGTAATTATGGAATGGAGAGAGAAAGACGAATGGAACCAGATTGCTTGGGAAAAAGGCCAGATTTTTTCAGATTTGGCAGATTTTCAACTGAAAAATTTCTTACAAAGATTGTAGATCTTCAACATAACGTACTACTGCGGTCTTTTGGATCAAATTAGGCTTCAATATCGATGCAATAGGGATTGTACCAGCCGCTACTACTACGCAGCAGCTGTGATGCTGCAGAAACTGGTAGAAATGACGACGATGATGATCATCCTTTTTAATACCCCACAGCAGTACTATTAGATCTTGTCGGGGTAGAAAGGCATCCAAAAGTTATACTTACCTAACCAATTGGGGCTCGAAATCCTCGAAGAACCTTGATCTCCAGGATAACTGTCGATGTCTGCAGCTTTTCGGCTTTTCCTGGTATGCAAGTTTGACTCCTTGATCCTCCGACTAGGCGTAAATCTCAGCGTTAGTACGGATGCGCGATTGGTCTTGAATTGTGTCATAGATTAGCCTAAATACTTTCCTCTCCCACGAATTGAGTCCTAGTGCGTCTCTAGTAGTTATTGCTCTGGTTTTAGAAGCATTCTTGACAATTAGCCTTAGTACTGTACAGTAGATCCACTCTTTTGTACGCCTATTGAAAAGGCGGGATATCGGCATCTTCTAGGCACTATAATTCACCTTGTTTCCAGTTTTCACTCTCTCCTGTATCTCCAGTGCAGTCTCGAAGTTGTCAACAGCTCGAAGATGTAGTTATCTACCGTAAACGCTGTCGTGTTTGCGCAACATGAACATGTACTTCGTTTTAGCTTCGTTCACACTGAGCTAGATTGAATTCTTCATTGAATGTCGGGAAGTCCTCACTGAACTCCATTTTCCTTTTGCTTAATTGGTCAATATCATCTCCGTAGGTCACTTTTGCCTTAATCGGTTAAGTGGGGCTCTCTCCAGGTTGATTTGCAGCCTCTCAAATGTTGTACCGACTACCTTCAGCTTGCAGTCATGACCACGTCTACCTAACCTAACCTAACCCAAGCTTGCTGGTAGTCTATGAAGAGTTGATACACTTTTATGTGTATTCGTAGCAGGTATACAGCGAATGGTGAATATGTAGTATGTGAGCTTTCCCTTGCTTGAAACCACATTGTTGGTGTCCAATCTCTCGCTCTGCGTACACCTCCAACCTTCTAGACAGTACCCTGGCAATTACTACTTACTTTGTAGGTTACTGTTACTCGCTAAATGGGTCCTTACGCCGACCATGTCCAGCTACAATGGAATTTTAGATTTCGGCGAATTCGCGCGGCGCCTTTCTTCTGTTTTTTATAAACGGCGGTTTATAGAATATCTATATTATAGAAGGCGGTATATTCACAGTATTTCTTTTCGATAATTTCTACGAAATTGTATTTAATCATTTATTTCTTTCTGTTTTAGATCTTTGTAGGATTGTATTTGTGGTATATAAATAATTTTATGTTTACTTTTAAATAAATAGTCGTAGTGAAAAGAATTGATTAATAAAAGTAATAGTAAAAATTACGCAGAAACTGTTATCTGTAAGTAAATTATTATAAGTTAAGTGTATTGTATAGTGTGTGAATAAATTAAAAATGTAAAGGACACTGTTTATTCATTCATTTCACGAATAGATAGAGTGTAAATAAATAAGAAAAACGTTACATTATCTACGTTCAATGAGGAAATGCCTCTACAGTTCAATATAGTTTCGAAACCTTTTTATACATAGAGCAGATGAGTGCTGTGTTCCATTCTTCTGGCATGGTCTTCTCTGTCCACTTTTTCTTGATGAGTCCGTGGATCTTTGCCTTAAGTTGTTCGTTTCCTCACTCAAGAAGCTCTGCCAATAAGAGATCTTCACTTGGGGACTTGTGGTTATTCATTGTTTTGATGGTGTCCTCTTCTTCTTTCCTGTTGGATATTGGATGTTCTGGTTGAGCGGATTTTCGACATACTCGGATCAACGTTTTGCTACTTTCCCCAAAGCTATGAGATTATTAATAAGCATTAATTTAAACTACGTATGTCGGATTCCGTGTTTTTGTTTTTGCAAAAAAATCAAGTAAAACGTATTGTATCTATCTTATGTTTTTCCTGATTTAGATCACCTCCTCGTAGCATTTCCAGTTACAAAACTAATAGGAATGTTGAGAATAGAAATGAACATTTATGACGCTGAAGTAATTATGGAAAAAATCGTTAAAAATCGCCTTTTTAAATAGAGTTCGACGTGCTAAAAACAGACTTGCGTGTCTGTAAACCGTAAAAGAACCCCACGTCAATTGTAGCAGGGCTAACTTCAAGCGCGATCTTCCTACGAATATTGTTTTAGCATGTGGTTGTTTTATTGGCGAAAAAATGAGAATGCGGACTGTGTATCCGTAGAACATAAAGTTTTTCTGTCATCGAAAGCGGTAATTATAGAACACGAAGTTTTAACTTTGTTAAAAGGCTCTAATACTTTTAACTACATAAACTTGGAGCAACTAACATCGGATATTCATGATTCATACACGTTACAATTTTAATTTAAATATTGTTATACTAACGAGCACTTTACTGTACCTTTGTTTAACGACAAACAACTTGAAACAACAATCACTAAATAACTGCATTATAAACACATGGTGAAAACCAGAGTCATGGAACGAGAGATTCTGAGGAGAAGCAGGTTATGAATCGTAAATATTTATGTGCGGTTCGAATGGCGTATTTGATATCGTTCAATCACTTCAATATTACAATCATCCGTTCGCTTTGTGTAATCTAGAATGGATCTGAACTGTTCGTTCGTAATATTTAGTTCATTATTTGATTGAGTATCTTTTTGTAAAACTGTCATTAACAATGACATTTGCGTTGTAGTGCAATAGTTAATATTATTTACATTATTCATTTAAACTTCATTAATTGAATTAAACAAAAGCAAATGAATGTTTTGTAGTTTGTTTTTTCATGAAAACAAATACATACTGCATAATATTTATGACAATTAACATAACCTAACTGTTTAATATTTTATCAATATACAATTTTTATAAGTGGAAGCTGTTCAGACTAAGGAACACATAATGATAGCGCTGTCTCTATCCTCCGAGGTTCCAGCTCGGTTCTGCACATTATCAAGCATGCGCAGTATAGATAAAGTGTCTCGAACGACAGAGAAAATGAATACTGTCTGCACCGTAACGTAGAGACGTTTTTTCCCATAAGAACTGTACATATAGAAGTATTACATATTTGATTTTATCAGTATATAAATAATTTTAAAGTCATGTAGTTCCACCGCCATTTTTTTGACCTAATTGGCATGCAGGACCAGAGAACATACTCTAAGCAAACTTAGTTGTTATTCGATGGAAACAACATGGCGGATTTTAGATGTTAGTGCCCTCGATGACAGGTGACAGAACTAATCCATTTTCGCGGTTCATTTAAATTTATAACAAAGAATATCTACTATATATTAATTTCTATACAATCCTGATTTCACAATTTCCCGAATTCATGATGAAAAAAGACCTAAAAACTGGGATACAACAAATGCAAGTTTAGTTGTTATTCGATGGAAACAACATGGCGGATTTTAGATGCTAGTGCCCTCGATGACAGGTGACAGAACTAATCCATTTTCGCGGTTCATTTAAATTTATAACAAAGAATATCTACTATATATTAAGTTATTCATTTCCATCCAGACCTGATTTCACAATTTCCCGAATTCATGATGAAAAAAGACCTAAAAACTGGGATACAACAAATGCAAGTTTAGTTGTTATTCGATGGAAACAACATGGCGGATTTTAGATGCTAGTGCCCTCGATGACAGGTGACAGAACTAATCCATTTTCGCGGTTCATTTAAATTTATAACAAAGAATATCTACTGTATTTCAAGTTATTCATTTCCATCCAGACCTGATTTCACAATTTCCCGAATTCATGATGAAAAAAGACCTAAAAACTGGGATACAACAAATGCAAGTTTAGTTGTTATTCGATGGAAACAAAATGGCGAATTTTAGATGCTAGTCCCCTCGATGACAGGTGACAGAACTAATCCATTTTCGCGGTTCATTTAAATTTATAACAAAGAATATCTACTATATATTAAGTTATTCATTTCCATCCAGACCTGATTTCACAATTTCCCGAATTCATGATGAAAAAAGACCTAAAAACTGGGATACAACAAATGCAAGTTTAGTTGTTATTCGATGGAAACAACATGGCGGATTTTAGATGCTAGTGCCCTCGATGACAGGTGACAGAACTAATCCATTTTCGCGGCTCATTTAAATTTATAACAAAGACTATCTACTGTATTTCAAGTTATTCATTTCCATCCAGACCTGATTTCCCAATGTCCCGAATTCATGATGAAAAAAGACCTAAAAACTGGGATACAACAAATGCAAGTTTAGTTGTTATTCGATGGAAACAAAATGGCGAATTTTAGATGCTAGTGCCCTCGATGACAGGTGACAGAACTAATCCATTTTCGCGGCTCATTTAAATTTATAACAAAGACTATCTACTGTATTTCAAGTTATTCATTTCCATCCAGACCTGATTTCCCAATGTCCCGAATTCATGATGAAAAAAGACCTAAAAACTGGGATACAACAAATGCAAGTTTCGTTGTTATTCGATGGAAACAAAATGGCGAATTTTAGATGCTAGTGCCCTCGATGACAGGTGACAGAACTAATCCATTTTCGCGGCTCATTTAAATTTATAACAAAGACTATCTACTGTATTTCAAGTTATTCATTTCCATCCAGACCTGATTTCCCAATGTCCCGAATTCATGATGAAAAAAGACCTAAAAACTGGGATACAACAAATGCAAGTTTAGTTGTTATTCGATGGAAACAAAATGGCGAATTTTAGATGCTAGTGCCCTCGATGACAGGTGACAGAACTAATCCATTTTCGCGGCTCATTTAAATTTATAACAAAGACTATCTACTGTATTTCAAGTTATTCATTTCCATCCAGACCTGATTTCCCAATTTCCCGAATTCATGATGAAAAAAGACCTAAAAACTGGGATACAACAAATGCAAGTTTCGTTGTTATTCGATGGAAACAAAATGGCGAATTTTAGATGCTAGTGCCCTCGATGACAGGTGGCAGAACTAATCCATTTTCGCGGCTCATTTAAATTTATAACAAAGACTATCTACTGTATTTCAAGTTATTCATTTCCATCCAGACCTGATTTCACAATTTCCCGAATTCATGATGAAAAAAGACCTAAAAACTGGGATACAACAAATGCAAGTTTAGTTGTTATTCGATGGAAACAACATGGCGGATTTTAGATGCTAGTGCCCTCGATGACAGGTGACAGAACTAATCCATTTTCGCGGCTCATTTAAATTTATAACAAAGACTATCTACTGTATTTCAAGTTATTCATTTCCATCCAGACCTGATTTCCCAATTTCCCGAATTCATGATGAAAAAAGACCTAAAAACTGGGATACAACAAATGCAAGTTTCGTTGTTATTCGATGGAAACAAAATGGCGAATTTTAGATGCTAGTGCCCTCGATGACAGGTGGCAGAACTAATCCATTTTCGCGGCTCATTTAAATTTATAACAAAGACTATCTACTGTATTTCAAGTTATTCATTTCCATCCAGACCTGATTTCACAATTTCCCGAATTCATGATGAAAAAAGACCTAAAAACTGGGATACAACAAATGCAAGTTTAGTTGTTATTCGATGGAAACAAAATGGCGAATTTTAGATGCTAGTCCCCTCGATGACAGGTGACAGAACTAATCCATTTTCGCGGTTCATTTAAATTTATAACAAAGAATATCTACTATATATTAAGTTATTCATTTCCATCCAGACCTGATTTCACAATTTCCCGAATTCATGATGAAAAAAGACCTAAAAACTGGGATACAACAAATGCAAGTTTAGTTGTTATTCGATGGAAACAACATGGCGGATTTTAGATGCTAGTGCCCTCGATGACAGGTGACAGAACTAATCCATTTTCGCGGCTCATTTAAATTTATAACAAAGACTATCTACTGTATTTCAAGTTATTCATTTCCATCCAGACCTGATTTCCCAATGTCCCGAATTCATGATGAAAAAAGACCTAAAAACTGGGATACAACAAATGCAAGTTTAGTTGTTATTCGATGGAAACAAAATGGCGAATTTTAGATGCTAGTGCCCTCGATGACAGGTGACAGAACTAATCCATTTTCGCGGCTCATTTAAATTTATAACAAAGACTATCTACTGTATTTCAAGTTATTCATTTCCATCCAGACCTGATTTCCCAATGTCCCGAATTCATGATGAAAAAAGACCTAAAAACTGGGATACAACAAATGCAAGTTTCGTTGTTATTCGATGGAAACAAAATGGCGAATTTTAGATGCTAGTGCCCTCGATGACAGGTGACAGAACTAATCCATTTTCGCGGCTCATTTAAATTTATAACAAAGACTATCTACTGTATTTCAAGTTATTCATTTCCATCCAGACCTGATTTCCCAATGTCCCGAATTCATGATGAAAAAAGACCTAAAAACTGGGATACAACAAATGCAAGTTTAGTTGTTATTCGATGGAAACAAAATGGCGAATTTTAGATGCTAGTGCCCTCGATGACAGGTGACAGAACTAATCCATTTTCGCGGCTCATTTAAATTTATAACAAAGACTATCTACTGTATTTCAAGTTATTCATTTCCATCCAGACCTGATTTCCCAATTTCCCGAATTCATGATGAAAAAAGACCTAAAAACTGGGATACAACAAATGCAAGTTTCGTTGTTATTCGATGGAAACAAAATGGCGAATTTTAGATGCTAGTGCCCTCGATGACAGGTGGCAGAACTAATCCATTTTCGCGGCTCATTTAAATTTATAACAAAGACTATCTACTGTATTTCAAGTTATTCATTTCCATCCAGACCTGATTTCACAATTTCCCGAATTCATGATGAAAAAAGACCTAAAAACTGGGATACAACAAATGCAAGTTTAGTTGTTATTCGATGGAAACAACATGGCGGATTTTAGATGCTAGTGCCCTCGATGACAGGTGACAGAACTAATCCATTTTCGCGGCTCATTTAAATTTATAACAAAGACTATCTACTGTATTTCAAGTTATTCATTTCCATCCAGACCTGATTTCCCAATTTCCCGAATTCATGATGAAAAAAGACCTAAAAACTGGGATACAACAAATGCAAGTTTCGTTGTTATTCGATGGAAACAAAATGGCGAATTTTAGATGCTAGTGCCCTCGATGACAGGTGGCAGAACTAATCCATTTTCGCGGCTCATTTAAATTTATAACAAAGACTATCTACTGTATTTCAAGTTATTCATTTCCATCCAGACCTGATTTCACAATTTCCCGAATTCATGATGAAAAAAGACCTAAAAACTGGGATACAACAAATGCAAGTTTAGTTGTTATTCGATGGAAACAACATGGCGGATTTTAGATGCTAGTGCCCTCGATGACAGGTGACAGAACTAATCCATTTTCGCGGCTCATTTAAATTTATAACAAAGACTATCTACTGTATTTCAAGTTATTCATTTCCATCCAGACCTGATTTCCCAATGTCCCGAATTCATGATGAAAAAAGACCTAAAAACTGGGATACAACAAATGCAAGTTTAGTTGTTATTTGATGGAAACAACATGGCGGATTTTAGATGCTAGTGCCCTCGATGACAGGTGACAGAACTAATCCATTTTCGCGGCTCATTTAAATTTATAACAAAGACTATCTACTGTATTTCAAGTTATTCATTTCCATCCAGACCTGATTTCCCAATGTCCCGAATTCATGATGAAAAAAGACCTAAAAACTGGGATACAACAAATGCAAGTTTAGTTGTTATTCGATGGAAACAACATGGCGGATTTTAGATGCTAGTGCCCTCGATGACAGGTGACAGAACTAATCCATTTTCGCGGCTCATTTAAATTTATAACAAAGACTATCTACTGTATTTCAAGTTATTCATTTCCATCCAGACCTGATTTCCCAATGTCCCGAATTCATGATGAAAAAAGACCTAAAAACTGGGATACAACAAATGCAAGTTTCGTTGTTATTCGATGGAAACAAAATGGCGAATTTTAGATGCTAGTGCCCTCGATGACAGGTGACAGAACTAATCCATTTTCGCGGCTCATTTAAATTTATAACAAAGACTATCTACTGTATTTCAAGTTATTCATTTCCATCCAGACCTGATTTCCCAATTTCCCGAATTCATGATGAAAAAAGACCTAAAAACTGGGATACAACAAATGCAAGTTTCGTTGTTATTCGATGGAAACAAAATGGCGAATTTTAGATGCTAGTGCCCTCGATGACAGGTGACAGAACTAATCCATTTTCGCGGTTCGTTTAAATTTACAACAAAGACTATCTACTGTATTTCAAGTTATTCATTTCTATACAATCCTGATTTCACAATTTCCCGAATTCATGATGAAAAAAGACCTAAAAACTGGGATACAACAAATGCAAGTTTAGTTGTTATTCGATGGAAACAACATGGCGGATTTTAGATGCTAGTGCCCTCGATGACAGGTGACAGAACTAATCCATTTTCGCGGCTCATTTAAATTTATAACAAAGACTATCTACTGTATTTCAAGTTATTCATTTCCATCCAGTCGTGGTTTCACAATTGGGACACGTTTATTTGTAAAATAATTTTTACGTACATTTTCAATTAAACCAAGGAAAATTGGTAGATATGATCAGTTTTAGAATGAAAACAGATTTTTATAGCGAACAAATTGACAAGAGTGATATGTAAATAAAAAATAACCAGGAATTAAACAGTAAAATGATATTATTTTGGGATTTAGTGAAAAAAATATTCTATATAAAGTTTCGAAAATTCATAAACAATAAACGTGTCTCAAAATGAAAACAATTCAAAACAAGGAAATGAACAAATTACATATGATACAGCCTTTTAAACAAAATTGAAGATAAACATTTTGAAAAACAAAAATAAATATTCTCTTTGTAAACATAAACTTTCGTATATAGAAAGATCAGAAGTTTTATCCTCTATAGTCGACTTTTTTCCTGTACCTTGTATACGAATATTTCTTAACTGTGAATAAATGAATTCTTTCGTAAGATTATTTATTATTTCTTCAATACACTCAATTTCTTCAATATCTTTGACTACTTTTTGTTATTTTTCAAACTGTTTTCCAATTTTGACATTTTGGCTAATTTGACTATCAACTTGATGTTCTTCAACATAAAAGCAACAATAACAGCGCGCCACTGGTTTAATTTTTCCAAAGTTTGTTTTTGTCAAAATATTACTTTATTAAGGAGAATATTGGTCACCAAATTTGAAAAAAAATTCGAATGCGTTCTTGATTCATGGCAGATTCTTTTTTTAAAATTTTGAACACCTTATATCTCAGCAACTAGGCTCCGTAAGGGTTCGTATTCCTATATCAAAATGAATCATTTATTGAGATCTCTCTGTGGTAAAACATTGTCGGTCGAATATTGAAACACCCTGTATATTTACAGCATGAATGTTCTGTGTTTAATAACAGTTTTCTTTTTTTAATTTGTAAAATCACTTTCTAGAAAATGATTTTCACATAACCGATAATTTGGTGTTGGGTATTGAATTTTACAAAATTTTCTCCATCTAGAGCAGCCATCAGGAAAGCATTTGGGAATTAGAGAAAAATGTTTATTTATCTTTTCTTCAAGTCCATCTTGAAATATTCAATGGAAAATCACAGAAAAAATACTTGGCTGTTGATTTTTCAGTTGTTTCCAATAAGATCTTTCGTCTTCTCGGGCTATGCCCTCTACCTGGCTCTAAAATCAATTTTCATCAATAAAAAATTATAAGCTGACTGTTCATTCAAAAAATCATAATCATAAATTACGTTTCGGATAAAATCACCTACGTGTACATCAAAATCTGAAGAAAATGTGGCGGGAATTCAGAAATTGATGACAAATGACATATTGACATTGACAGTAATGACATATTTTACATTTCCATGCAAATCGATAAAACCAAATACATATTTGCCAGTGTTTTAGGCGAAAAAATGATATAAAAATAAGCATTTTAGAAATCAAATGATTGAAAATACTTTTTTCTCGGTGTATGACAAACGAATTCAATAGAAAAAAGTTTCTCCGATCAACTTGCGTGTTGATAGCTGTCATATGTCTTGCGCACCTTTCAGAACGTGACCGACATGAAAGGAATTTGGAACATGAAAGCATTCTTTCAATTTCCTGTCTCGTTCGTTTTTCCGTTTCATTTCTACCTTTACGATCAGCTATACTTACATTTATTATGCATTATAATATAAATTAGTATATAAACTACTGAAAATTAATATATGTGTACAAAATAACGTTTATTTTCCATGATTTTCGACGTATTTTTCCATTATACCGAAGCAGTATTTGATCTTGTTAAAAAAAGCCTGCTCAAAAATTAGATTTTATTCAATTCAAGGAATAAAAAACTATTTTAACTCATTTTTCAACATAATCCCCAATAAATCAACTACAAAACTTTCGCGAAATCGAATTATATCCGATTTACCCTTGTCTTCTATAACCGAAAGAAAATTTTAAAAGTTAGCAAAAAAAAAAGACTTTCCGATACAGTCTGTGAAGAGTTTCGTTGCGACAGGATCATCGAATTGAGTTCAATCTGATTCGATTTGAATCTGAAACGGGAGATTAATTGAATTATACTTCTACCGTGCTCTAAAAGAATTTGTTATTAATTTTTGATTCCGATGGGTTGTAGTAATTACACACTCAAATGAAAAAAAAAAAAACGTTTATTTGAGAGAAAAATAACATCTTGTGTACTCCATCTATTATTCTATGTATCAATACTGTTTCGAGTGTTTAATATCATGAAAATGAGTCGTATGACAACACCAAATGTCAAACTTCACTATGTCAATGTCAGATTTGACATATTCATATCAGTGTTGCCATATCTTAAAACATAAGTAGCAACCGGTGATCTATACCAAGGTTACTAGACAAACAATGGTTTAATAAATATTTTTAGACGACGCCACCTGAAAGTTATTCGTTCTGTATTTATTTACATACCGAAAGTTGCGTTTTGAGTGTGCCGTGTAGTGAAAGTGACAGTTTTGTACTGCAAAACACTTCCGGGACGTTCTGGAGTAGACAATTTTATGTGACTCCATCCACTTCAATGTTGACAGTTGACAGTTTCACTTCGATGATTTCGCATAACCTTAAATTTTTAATTTTCTGAAATTATTTGTTTTATTCGAAGTTTTGTCTAAATTAAATAAAATTTGGAAAAGAAAATACAGCAATGAAGATTTACTCGAATCCACGCCACCTGATTTCACCGAAGAAAGCAATGCGGACGTTCTTAATTCGTTGCGGGATAAATCTTGTACAAGTTACTTTTTGAAGTGGTGTCACCAAAAAAAAGGGAAAAAACCCAACGTAGTGCTCGCTTATTTTTTGAAAAAGTTTTGAAAAGTTCTACTGTATGGTCTACATTCTTGATGATTAAAAGTACTCTTGCAATAAAACAAGATGTTCACATCAACAAATATCCAAAATCAATTTCCTGACACAAAACAAAGGGTACACTGCAAACAAATCAAAAACTCTAACCAGAGAAAATATAATAGAATTCTTGTTACATTCTTATGCGTCGTTTAAAAAATGTTGTGTACACCTCGCTTTGCTCGTCTCGCAATTTTCAGTCTCGTCCAACAAAGTAGCACTTTCAGTCCTTTGAATACAAATAACTATTATTCTGAAATTAAATTGGACCAATACTGAACAGAGGAAAACCCATGGGTTACGTTAAACTCTTTAGGTTTTTGGTTATTGTATCAAAAATCAAAATCATTATTCAAGTTATTTTGAAAGCAGGATTTTTCTACACTCTACATCTAATCAAGGCAACCTGTTGTTCAAGCAAAGACAAATATTCTAACAAACGATTTACTGATATCGGTATCGATTTTTTGCGATCGATTCTCGAGAATATCGAGAATCGATCGCAGAAAATCGATACCGATACGAATGTCCAAGAATCGATCGTATCGAGAATCGATTCATCCCTACTTTTTTCTATTAATAATTGACTTCTTGATCTCTATTTTGTTGAATCATTTATATAAACGTCTCGGGAGGCTTATTAGTTTATTTTTTAAGTAAAAAGCACACTCGAGTATTTTGAGTTTTCCCTTCTGTTTGGATATGCCTGTGGGTATAGATCTTGAACTTCTGTAGGTTGTTGTGTTCATGAAAGACGTGCCTTGGTAGCTGTCCAAGTGTCTGGGCGACTCTAGATCGCCTCTAAGTCAAATTGCATTCTTTTGTATTGAGCGAGCATCATTAGGGTAGGCCGAGCTCTAATTTTGCGAGCTAAAGATGGACGAATCTTGTAGAGAATTACAAGATGTGTACAGCTCTTTGGTTTTGAAGAGGACTCCAAGTTTTTCTAAACCTTCCTCAGCTAATTGGGCCGGACAGGATGAAATCCTGAGCAGAAGTATCATATTTTTTGGTAAAAACAGCTGCCTGGGTCTTTGTTATTGCTTGGAGGAGCTCAATTCCTTCAATCTTTGTTATTGCTTGGAGGAGCTCAATTCCTCCAATCTACTCATTTAGGTCTAAAGAATCTTTACCAGCAACAATTAAAAATAGAGATTATGAGTTTTCAGAACTTGAAACTTCCTCAAAGAAAACAGTCATTAGGGTAGTTTGAGTTTGACTTAAGTACTTTTTAATAAGAATTTATCAATAAGAACAATTCCAAGTTTATTACAAAATGGATATTTCCTGTATATCGAGGCGAGTCGTAAAATAGCACTAAGGCCTTAATAACACGAAGCAGTAACCAGTTTGATGGATATATATGCTGAAACCTTGTTGGAATCAAAGTTTCTAAGTCTGTTATCAAAGTTCGTACCTGATAATTCGCCAAACTTTACTTTTACATCACTTCATTTTACATTATTTCCGATGTATGTTCATTATCGTATCCGCTTGAAATTAATTCCGTTATTCGGACTCGAATAAAAAT
The DNA here is from genome assembly GCF_026230105.1 of Diorhabda sublineata. Taxonomy (NCBI): domain Eukaryota; kingdom Metazoa; phylum Arthropoda; class Insecta; order Coleoptera; family Chrysomelidae; genus Diorhabda; species Diorhabda sublineata. Next base: position 2,867,315 of record NC_079482.1, read on the forward strand.
TATTTTATAGTGAGATTCCATCACTAAAAGGTAAAATTTACTACTCGAAACATTTTTAGAACATACAATGCAACTACGAGTTTCCCTTGGAAATTAATCATTCACTTCTTGAATGAATAAGTAATTTTTATTTTCCACAGTTTCAAAATAGCTCTCTCCAGTTCGGTATTTGATAATTCAAAAAGGGCATTCAACTACAATAATTATTTTCGCTAAGCTTCAAGTCGAATCTAGGATTTGAAACGGTTATTCAGAATTTTACCTCCGTAATTTTTATTTTGCGTTTGTCACTTGGAGGAATTGAAATGCACCGACGAGACGACGAAGTGTTAAAAGTTTTTTTAAGAACTTGAGAACATTCATAAAATATTGGATGTAAAAGAGACAAGAAGAATTTGCAAAACCTGTGGGCTGTTACTTACAAAGACTGTTACAAAGACTGTACAAAGACCGTACAAAGACCGTACAAAGACTGTACAAAGACCATACAAAGACTGTACAAAGACCATACAAAGACTGTACAAAGACTGTACAAAGACTGTACAAAGACAGTACAAAGACTGTACAAAGACCGTACAAAGACTGTACAAAGACCATACAAAGACTGTACAAAGACTGTACAAAGACCGTACAAAGACTGTACAAAGACCGTACAAAGACTGTACAAAGACTGTACAAAGACTGTACAAAGACTGTACAAAGACTGTTACAAAGACTGTACAATGTTTAGACTGTTCAAAAACGTTTGCGATTGGTTTCACTGATTTTTTTTGGCAAACAAATGCTGATGTACCATTCAGAATAGACCGTTCTAAGTTGTAATAAAATTGGGACGACATGTTCAGTTATTCTGAAGCAACAGCTTCGAAATGCTTCGTGCGCGATTTTATTGGTTTTTGGTTCTTTTTCAAAGGACTTACACAGTCGATTGTTGTTTAATTTCTCATTCTCATGCGAATATCCATGATTCTTCACCTGTTACGATCTTATACACGTCTTTTGAAGCACCGCGATTGAATCAACATGAACAGCCAAAAGTTCATGCAACATCCAATGTATTTATCGATATTTTCTGGTACAAATTTCGATTTTGGATGATCCTGTAGCTAAATGTGACCACGATTAACCACGTATCTATTAACAACTCAAATATCTCAAAACTTAAGTGGCAACCTTGGTATTAAATTTGGTTTTAAACCATTTGATGAGATCAATTCTGAACTAACACAAAAAATTATATCGTCCACATTAATTGATAAATCAATCTTTTTGTCGATATTAACATCCCCATTGGCTCGCAATTGCAAGGAGAGGGTGTAACTACTGACCAGTTTTAACGTTATTACGTCTCATCAGAGCAGTTTACTTAACGAAGGTGTTTGGCGATGCTATCGTGCAGGGTCTTAGGCACGACGCGAGTTGCTGTCCTGGTGGGAGGACTGAATTGACTCTTCTTTCAACCACCACGATGTCAGATCAGTCTTCTAAAATGTCATTTGTTGTTATTGTATTAGCTAACACACTACAAGCAGATGTTATATGCTGAATGGTCTCTTATGTTTGTTGGAACTTTCTGCATTCGTGTTAATAACTTGATCTTCGATAGCCATAACGAAGCGTTCGGTCTCTGGAAAGAGATTGCCGCTGGTAAGCCATCTGTTTGAAGCTTCCTTGTCAACATGCGGTTGGTTGAGATCACCACGAGATTGAGAGGTGAATAATCCTTATCTTCTTTGGATATAATCCGGTGTAGAGCTGAGAGCTCCAATTTAGTATGAAAGAATTCACGTAGTTTTATTACCTGTCGAAAGTGCAGGTTAAGAAGGTCAATCAAGCCTCTTCCATCCTCTTTTCGGGGTTATGTTGTTCTAATAGTGGATGACTTCGAGTGGTGGTTGCTCTGAATACCCTCTAGGTCTGTTTTCGTCCACTTTATGATTCCAAAAGAGTACGTTAAAACAGGTGTGTTGTTGCTGCCTGCACTTAATTCTGATTCCATGAATAACTTCATTCTTTTGGTGTATTGATCCTGGTAGCTTTTGCCTGCTTGTGGTCCAGCAACTTAGTCTGCTGAAATCCTACGTATTTGTAGGTTTCTACGTTTTCAATCGCCTGTACGATATCCTTGTTAGGAAGCTGGACATTTGCGTTCATGCTAATGCCTTTCTCGGTATGTAGAGTCTTGTACTTGGACAGTTCAAACATCTTGTGAAGGTGAAGGTGATTGATGTGACGTTTATTTGCTGCGTATAGTTTGATATCGTCGATATAAAGAAGATGAGTGATGGTATAGTTGGTTAAGGGATTCATTGCAAGGCAGAACCACAACGGACTCCCCTACGAATGGGTATTTCGTCAGTACCGAGAGAGTTTGGACCGATTTGAGGATGTAGGTTCGTCCGCCATCTCTTCATCGTTGTTGAAAGGAAGCTTACAATAGTTGGGTGAACTTTGTAAATCTGCAAGACTTCCACAAGCCAGGAATGAGGTACACTATCCACGAAAACAGTGTGTATATTCCGGTGATCTCTCTGTGCTTGTCGCAGTATTACAGAGTCTTTGATAAGTTGTTGTTTGTACCCTCGGTGGTCTCTTCTACAACCTTTCTGTTCATCTGCTAAGATGTTATTTTCTTCGACGTGTCTATAAATTCTGTTAGTGATACAAGCTGTAAGTATCTTATATAAAGTGGGTAGGCACGTGCTGAATGGGGTCATCCGTCTGGGAGCTCTTTGGAAGTAAATGAGTGGAACCCAGTACTGAAAACGTTGGAATATCTTCCGGATTCTGTAGGAGATGAAAAAATTGCTTTGCTAATTCCCCTAATTTGTTATACCAGAAGTTTTAGGTATTATCAACGCTCGGTGCTTTCTAGTTGTTGGTATTTTGGATTACGTCAGTGATTTCTTTCAGTTTCTTTCTTTGCTGTATCGGCTACTGGCAATTTCTTTGTCATTTTTTCCTACTGCTGTTGCTTATAACTCGACAAATCCTTGTTGTTTTGAAGAAATATTCCGGGTTTTCTCCCTCAATTCCGTTCTATGATTTCTGAGATTGAATCCTCAGTTGTAATAAAGCTTCCAATTTTGTCTGTTTATCTTGTTTTTTATGAAAAGTACAGCTTTACCTGTTGAACTTAATTGTGAGAACTTCAGTTGCATCCTGAAAGGATTAAAGTTTACTTTCATCACTATTAAATTCATTCGGTAGCAATTTGCTAGTAGAGTTAAGAAATTTGTTCATTCGTTATCCAGATTAGGTAACACCCCTCCGATTTCGTTAAAATTTTAGTATGTTGTAAAGAAAATTACGATGAACAAGAATATTTATAAATATAGGGCGCGGAAATCATCCGTTCAGATGCTTTTTTGCGTTTAAATAATCAAATAATGATTTTTCAGTGATTGTAATATTTAAATTAATCGTTGAAACCTAACCTAACCTAATCTAACCTAACCTAACCTAACCTAATCTAACCTAACCTAACCTACATACTTCTCTACAAAATGAAATCCAATCACAAGCAGGGGTTGCTGTTATCGCTTATTTTATTTATTGTCGACCACCTCATCTAGAAAAAATCATGGAAGAGTTTTCGATAACAGCTTGTGATTGGATTTGATTTTGTAGAGAAGTATGTAGGTTAGGTTAGGTTAGATTAGGTTAGGTTAGGTTTCAACGATTAATTTAAATATTACAATCACTGAAAAATCATTATTTGATTGTTTAAACGCAAAAAAGTACCTTAAGGGATGATTTCCGCGCTCTATATTTATATATATTCTTGTTCATCGTAATTTTCTTTACAACTTACTAAAAATTTTAACGAAATCGGAGGGGTGTAACCTAATCTAGATAATTATCCTAATTTTTATTCAAATGAATGTGGATATTTCCATATATGACAATAATATAACAACTCGTGTATATGTCGTAGGTCAATAGACAAGTTGGGATTTTAGCTAATATTCCAGGATAATAGTCAGTCGACTGAATATTATCCCGGAATATTAGCTAAATGCCGGACAAAGGATTATTCGTCGAAAAATGACCAAGCGTTTGTCTATTCTCATGGGACTTTAGCTAAAATTCGGATAACAGATTTTTGGGTTTACAGAAGAATATAAAAAAAAAAAAATAAGATGAAAGAAATCTCATATCCATCAATCATTTATTGCAATACGTCGAGGCTTGGTTAGTTTAGGTTAGGTTTATTGCAACACGTGGAGGCTTGGTTAGGTTAGATTAGGTTTATTGCAACACGTGGAGGCTTGGTTAGGTCAGGTTTGGTTAGGTTACGTTTATTGCAACACGTGGAGGCTTGGTTAGGTCAGGTTTGGTTAGGTTAGATTTATTGCAACACGTAGAGGCTTGGTTAGTTTAGGTTAGGTTTATTGCAACACGTGGAGGCTTGGTTAGGTCAGGTTTGGTTAGGTTAGGTTTATTGCAACACGTGGAGGCTTGGTTAGGTTAGGTTAGGTTTATTGCAACACGTGGAGGCTTGGTTAGGTCAGGTTTCGTTAGGTTAGGTTTATTGCAACATGTGGAGGCTTGGTGATATTGTGATTTACATTTTATTTGTAAAACAAGAACACCGGTTTGTTATAGATTGATTATTTGCGAGACTGACTGCATAAAAGATGTTTTCCGTAATGATATTAATTTTTTTTATCGACATCCGAATCTTAGCTAATCTATTGTCCGACATTTAGCTAATACTCCGGGAGAATAGGCATACGTGGCCGACTATTATCCTGGGATATTAGATAAAATCCCAACTTGTCTATCGACCTACGACATATACATTTGAAACGAATTACATTAAATATCTTATTATGTACAGCAACTTTCTTTGGTTATACACCGAAATCTGGACCATATTGAGCTCTTGAACATAATATCTTGTAACATGAACATTACCATGATTCCGTTTTTGAAAAATTCTTTCAATTGCACACATTAAAAAAAATATTAGCAGCGGAAATGCACGTAGTCGTTCAGTACGTAATTAGCTCATCCTACGATTCATATATTCCCACACAAATATAGCGACGTTATTTTTAGGTTAAATGCATAATTCGCAGTTATATTTAAAGTAGAGACTAAATTCGAATCTATCAGACCTTGAGATTAAATGTTTATGTGTCGGGTCAGGTCAGGCGCGTCCCCTCATACTTTCTAGTCGTTTGCAAAAAATATTTTGATATCGAAAAACTGTTGCAACGTATTTTCGAAAGTCAATCGTATCTATCATAAGCGATTTAATCAAAATGGTTGATGTGTTCCGTTGAAATTTTATGGTAGAATCACCACAAATCTAGCAAAACGTGTCAGGAGAATTAGGTTAGCTTAGGTTTACTGCAACACTTGGATGCTTGGTTAGGTTAGGTTAGGTTTATTGCAACACGTGGAGGCTTGGTTAGGTTAGATTAAGTTAGGTTAGGTTTATTGCAACACGTGGAGGCTTGGTTAGGTTAGGTTAGGTTTATTGCAACACGTGGAGGCTTGGTTAGGTTAGGTTAGGTTTATTGCAACACGTGGAGGCTTGGTTAGGTTAGGTTAGGTTTATTGCAACACGTGGAGGCTTGGTTAGGTTAGATTAAGTTAGGTTAGGTTTATTGCAACACGTGGAGGCTTGGTTAGGTTAGATTAAGTTAGGTTAGGTTTATTGCAACACGTGGAGGCTTGGTTAGGTTAGATTAAGTTAGATTAGGTTTATTGCAACACGTGGAGGCTTGGTTAGGTTAGGTTAGGTTTATTGCAACACGTGGAGGCTTGGTTAGGTTAGGTTAGGTTTATTGCAACACGTGGAGGCTTGGTTATGTTAGGTTAGGTTAGTTAGGTCAGGTTAGGTTAGGTTTATTGCAACACGTGGAAGAATCAAAACATATCTTTGGCAGATATTTGAAGTGAAAATAATTCTGTATATTCTTCTATATATTCTGATTAAATACGATCGTTTTTCCGGACAAATTTCCAGTGCAAATTTCCGCATCACTTTCTACTTCTAATTCGTTTTCCTTCAGGAGGTACATAATAATGATCTGGAACTTTTTTTTCCAACGTAGTGAAAATGCTTTTATGGCGGTCCTTTTTATAGGACGACCGACATATAAAAAACGGAGTTTCATGTCGATTCCATTGATATAGTCGAAATAGAATCCTACCTAACTGTGAACGTCATGGTTTTGCATTAAATACACTGAGAAAACTAGTAGTCCAGTCAATAATCATTTTCTGGGGTACGTGTGGTACGGCTCAATTTGAGCCAATATTCAAACTACAAAATAGAGCTTCTAGATATTTACTCGGACTAAACAGCAACTATCACTGCAGGGAATTCTTTAAAATATTCTGACTCTTCCTTCCTTATTCATCTTTGAATTCGTTTGTCTAATTCGTAAGAACGAGTTTCTAATTTCAGAAAGATCCTAGCAAGGCTTAGGAACTCCACGTTCAGAATTAGTTAAGGGCTCAATAATTTACAATGCAAAAAAATGCACAATCACTTGTAAATTATATTCTAATAATTGATTATTTCCGGATATGTTGCATACTGGTTTAGTTTTTGCTATGGACTTATATACTAATTATTACCTATTAAGAGTGACTATAATTTTGTTACTAATTGCTGTTTTCTGCTGTTTATTGAAATTTTATTTTATTTGTATCTTTATTTAGTTTATTTTTATATCTGTTTTCCCTCTCTGTCTCTCCCAATTTTCAGGCAAAAAAAAACTTGTTTTCGGACGGTTTTTCGCGAATAACTGGAGAAGCACGCGTTTAATCGGAAAATATTTCTGGAGGAAGATTAAAGCTTGTGAAAAAACAAATAAAAATTAGAATTTATGATATCTGCAGATCCAATACAAACGGAATTATTGCTTGTTAAAAGTGTATTGGTATTTTCAAACGCCAAAACGGAAAGTTTCTACGTACAATAACTAATAATCAACGAATTTTTCGGGAAAACTCATGAAACCTTTTTTAAAACACTTTAAAATAACTTTTTTTTCATATTTTGCAAAAGTTCTCAGCATCAAAATTAAGCGAGCTTTGAAGAGAGTCGATTTCTAGTTTTTCAGTGGAAAACGTTTTAAAAAATTTCACAATTTGACTGAATTAAAATATTTATATAATATAAATTCCGTAATTCATCAAAAAATCGCTTTTTTTTTTCAAAATAACTCAAAAACTATTAATGATACGTAAAATTTTGCGGAGTACAAAATTGTTGGTTTTTCTTTTCGAAAGATTTTAGTTTGAAGTGCGTTTGTAAAATTTCACAATTTGACTGAATTAAAATATTTATATAATATAAATTCCGTAATTCATCAAAAAATCGCTTTTTTTTCAAAATAACTCAAAAACTATTAATGATACGTAAAATTTTGCGGAGTACAAAATTGTAGGTTTTTTTTTCGAAAGATTTTAGTTTGAAGTGCGTTTGTAAAATTTCACAATTTGACTGAATTAAAATATTTATATAATATAAATTCCGTAATTCATCAAAAAATCGCTTTTTTTTTCAAAATAACTCAAAAACTATTAATGATACGTAAAATTTTGCGGAGTACAAAATTTTAGGTTTTTTTTTCGAAAGGTTTAGTTTGAAGTGCGTTTGTAAAATTTCACAATTTGACTGAATTAAAATATTTATATAATATAAATTCCGTAATTCATCAAAAAATCGCTTTTTTTTTCAAAATAACTCAAAAACTATTAATGATACGTAAAATTTTGCGGAGTACAAAATTGTAGGTTTTTCTTTTCGAAAGATTTTAGTTTAAAGTGCGTTTGTAAAATTTCACAATTTGACTGAATTAAAATATTTATATAATATAAATTCCGTAATTCATCAAAAAATCGCTTTTTTTTTCAAAATAACTCAAAAACTATTAATGATACGTAAAATTTTGCGGAGTACAAAATTTTAGGTTTTTTTTTCGAAAGATTTTAGTTTGAAGTGCGTTTGTAAAATTTCACAATTTGACTGAATTAAAATATTTATATAATATAAATTCCGTAATTCATCAAAAAATCGCTTTTTTTTTCAAAATAACTCAAAAACTATTAATGATACGTAAAATTTTGCGGAGTACAAAATTGTAGGTTTTTCTTTTCGAAAGATTTTAGTTTAAAGTGCGTTTGTAAAATTTCACAATTTGACTGAATTAAAATATTTATATAATATAAATTCCGTAATTCATCAAAAAATCGCTTTTTTTTTCAAAATAACTCAAAAACTATTAATGATACGTAAAATTTTGCGGAGTACAAAATTGTTGGTTTTTCTTTTCGAAAGATTTTAGTTTGAAGTGCGTTTGTAAAATTTCACAATTTGACTGAATTAAAATATTTATATAATATAAATTCCGTAATTCATCAAAAAATCGCTTTTTTTTTCAAAATAACTCAAAAACTATTAATGATACGTAAAATTTTGCGGAGTACAAAATTGTAGGTTTTTCTTTTCGAAAGATTTTAGTTTAAAGTGCGTTTGTAAAATTTCACAATTTGACTGAATTAAAATATTTATATAATATAAATTCCGTAATTCATCAAAAAATCGCTTTTTTCTTCAAAATAACTCAAAAACTATTAATGATACGTAAAATTTTGCGGAGTACAAAATTGTAGGTTCTTTTTTTCGAAAGATTTTAGTTTAAAGTGCGTTTGTAAAATTTCACAATTTGACTGAATTAAAATATTTATATAATATAAATTCCGTAATTCATCAAAAAATCGCTTTTTTTTTCAAAATAACTCAAAAACTATTAATGATACGTAAAATTTTATGGAGTACAAAATTGTAGGTTCTTTTTTTCGAAAGATTTTAGTTTAAAGTGCGTTTGTAAAATTTCACAATTTGACTGAATTAAAATATTTATATAATATAAATTCTGTAATTCATCAAAAAATCGCTTTTTTTTTCAAAATAACTCAAAAACTATTAATGATACGTAAAATTTTGCGGAGTACAAAATTGTAGGTTCTTTTTTTCGAAAGATTTTAGTTTAAAGTGCGTTTGTAAAATTTCACAATTTGACTGAATTAAAATATTTATATAATATAAATTCTGTAATTCATCAAAAAATCGCTTTTTTTTTCAAAATAACTCAAAAACTATTAATGATACGTAAAATTTTGCGGAGTACAAAATTGTAGGTTCTTTTTTTCGAAAGATTTTAGTTTAAAGTGCGTTTGTAAAATTTCACAATTTGACTGAATTAAAATATTTATATAATATAAATTCTGTAATTCATCAAAAAATCGCTTTTTTTTTCAAAATAACTCAAAAACTATTAATGATACGTAAAATTTTGCGGAGTACAAAATTGTAGGTTCTTTTTTTCGAAAGATTTTAGTTTAAAGTGCGTTTGTAAAATTTCACAATTTGACTGAATTAAAATATTTATATAATATAAATTCCGTAATTCATCAAAAAATCGCTTTTTTCTTCAAAATAACTCAAAAACTATTAATGATACGTAAAATTTTATGGAGTACAAAATTGTAGGTTCTTTTTTTCGAAAGATTTTAGTTTAAAGTGCGTTTGTAAAATTTCACAATTTGACTGAATTAAAATATTTATATAATATAAATTCCGTAATTCATCAAAAAATCGCTTTTTTCTTCAAAATAACTCAAAAACTATTAATGATACGTAAAATTTTGCGGAGTACAAAATTGTAGGTTTTTTTTTCGAAAGATTTTAGTTTAAAGTGCGTTTGTAAAATTTCACAATTTGACTGAATTAAAATATTTATATAATATAAATTCCGTAATTCATCAAAAAATCGCTTTTTTTTTCAAAATAACTCAAAAACTATTAATGATACGTAAAATTTTATGGAGTTCAAAATTGTAGGTTCTTTTTTTCGAAAGATTTTAGTTTAAAGTGCGTTTGTAAAATTTCACAATTTGACTGAATTAAAATATTTATATAATATAAATTCCGTAATTCATCAAAAAATCGCTTTTTTTTTTCAAAATAACTCAAAAACTATTAATGATACGTAAAATTTTGCGGAATACAAAATTGTAGGTTCTTTTTTTCGAAAGATTTTAGTTTAAAGTGCGTTTGTAAAATTTCACAATTTGACTGAATTAAAATATTTATATAATATAAATTCCGTAATTCATCAAAAAATCGCTTTTTTTTTTCAAAATAACTCAAAAACTATTAATGATACGTAAAATTTTGCGGAATACAAAATTGTAGGTTCTTTTTTTCGAAAGATTTTAGTTTAAAGTGCGTTTGTAAAATTTCACAATTTGACTGAATTAAAATATTTATATAATATAAATTCCGTAATTCATCAAAAAATCGCTTTTTTTTTCAAAATAACTCAAAAACTATTAATGATACGTAAAATTTTGCGGAATACAAAATTGTAGGTTCTTTTTTTCGAAAGATTTTAGTTTAAAGTGCGTTTGTAAAATTTCACAATTTGACTGAATTATATTTATATAATATTTATATAATATAAATTCCGTAATTCATCAAAAAATCGCTTTTTTCTTCAAAATAACTCAAAAACTATTAATGATACGTAAAATTTTGTGGAGTACAAAATTGTAGGTTTTTCTTTTCGAAAGATTTTTGCGTTTTATTCGTTTTCGTAGATTGAAAATTGAGTGACATATGGCCGTTTAAAATGCGTTTGTGCAGAGTACCTTTTTGAGCCTTTTTAGCATGTACATTTTTAAAAATAAGATGCGAAAAAACTTTCATTTAGATTAGCTTATAGCTTCAAAAAACTTAAGAAATACTAAGGACTCGATTGCTTGAAAACTAAGCGAGTTATGGGGAAAAAAACCAAAAGCACCGTTTTTTAGAAATTTGAACATTCATATTAGCATATTGATGAATAATAATAATGACAAAATCTTAAAGTATCTAGAGCCTAAATCTAAATGTTTTCCGGGATACTTATTAATAATTTTTCAATGATAACTGTTTAATAAATCAGAAATTGTTTATCGACGTTAAATTCAAAGTATTTACGCATAATTACACGCTCGGAACTAGTATTTTATGAATTTTTTCAAATGGGGGTAGTTTTCACACCTAATAAATAAAAACCAACCCCATAAAAACACTTAACTTCAAAGGGGAAGTTAAATAGAACTCAAATCCCAATTTTATGCAAATCGATACTTTTTAATCAGTTTAGTAACTGCTTAATAATACGTTCATTATCATTTTTTTTATATCTGTTATAAGGGGTGGTTATTAAGGGACGAAATTCGTGAATAAATCATGAATTATATATAAAAATTGTCAATTGACATTCATTTGAATGATATAAATATGATTTCAGTTAATTACATGTTCAAAACTAAATTGTTTTCGAATAGGGGTGGTTTTTACCCTTTAAAAAAACCAATTTTCAGTATAGGGTAAATATATTTGGGTGAGCAATACAAGTTTTCATACGAATTTACCGTCATTGACTGGACAATAATGAAATAACAAAAAAAAAACAATGAAATCCCGACTTGTTTTATTTATTATATTGTTTATTATAATATTTATTTAAATCAGTTATATCAATATTAACAATTGCACTGTTTGATGTACGTTTCTATAACAAAGTCATCATCTTCAGAGACCGAAGATACACTATACACTAAGTTTATTTTAATGCTTTTGATTTTTATTATTTAAATTGCCAGTCATTCTACAGAGTGTTTTATCGATAAATATTAAGTATAAATATGAATATTTCAACCGGAACACGTACGAAATCCTTTTTGCCCTTTTCGAAGTCCTTGTCAAGAAACCGTTCGTCTTAAAGAAACATTCTGAAGAAAATAATCATAAAATGTAACTATTTATTTAGGAGGTATCAAATAACAATCAAAAATTTCTAATTGAACTGCATACTGTCGAAATTCCTTTATTCGCATAAGGAAAACACAACTACAAAACGCTTTCAAAGTCCACGGAAGATATTTGAATGTTTACTGTTGAAACTGCTTTCACACGAGACGGTTTTGACGGCAGATGAAAATCCTCACGGTACAATTCAAACAAAGACATCGATTTTGAGTTTACGTCTTTTTCTTAGAGCCAAAATTTTTTAGTGCATTAAACAAAGACAAGTCACAGGTTTGGTCATTATTTAGGGACAGTTTTTCTTTCCAATAATAAATGGAGAGGTGCTAGATTTAGAATTCACTTCTTGAGTAGCTATAGCCTCGGCTGCACATATGCAAGCAAATTTTGTACCTTTGAGAGATTATTTCTCATAGTATTTAAACTAGTTCTAGTACCCCAAATCAAACCACAACTATTGCCCTATTTATGATTCCAATTTCTTCTTTTATATTTGCTACAATCATATCCTTGGTTTTCGTTCATTTCCGATCTGTTTTCCGTCAATATTTGGTTCCAGTTAGTTAAATTTTAGTGTAGATCTTCGTGATTTTCTGTTTTGATCATTATATCATCTGCAGGTTTAACATCTATTAGTTCGCTTCAGCTGTAGCTATCCAATATAGAGTTGCTTAGTTACTTCTAATAAAATCATTCTTCAAAGCTATAAATAGTGATGGAAAATTACCTTTTTGCACTTCTTCTTATACTATAAACGTTTCTGATTCTTTGTGTACAGGCATTTAGTGATTTTCGTTGATTTGCTGTTAACATTTCCCGCGTTTGCAGGTTCTTCCATATTTTCCATGGTGGAACTTGATCCGTAGCTTTTATAATGGTTTGTGTTCATGTTTATTCCTCTTGAGTAACTGGAGGAAGTTAGATTGTTACGACATTAGTTCTTTTAAATATTTCTTCCACAGACAAAGTAGCAGTCGATGTGATTGTATGATCTAAAAATGAGTGTACGTGAAATATAATTTTCAATTACCAATAATATATTGCTAACACTATTTACGTACGTTCCGGCATCAATAATCTTCAAATATTAATCCTGACGGTATGCTGCGAGTTAATCTTCATCCATCAGGATAAATCCATGTAATGTCATAGTATATTCGTTGTGATATTACCGTTGCAGTCAATTACAACCGACAAACCAAAAGACCTGTCGGATCAAATTAACGAACAAAACATAAACCGGACTGTGGGAATTAAGATAATTTGCTGGAACGTGCATTTATACAGAATGTCTTTGTTGTATAAATACTCAAAATACCGTTAGTTTCAAACATTGTTGTAATACTAACTTTCTCGTATATAATTTTCACAAATTTTCGAAATTAACCTAACGAACTTCGTTTCGTATTAGAAGCAATTAATAAGCGGATTTTGGATTCAATTATTTTATATTTAATCAAATTATTAGCGTTTTCGTAGTAAAATTCAACACCAAAGTGTACTAACTTTAATATATTTCCAAGCTTTCGGACACGAACAACAATTCTAATCTTCGGGGTCTCAACGTTTCTAAAACTAAAGTTTTATCATATAAAAATAAATAGCAGCTTTTTTATTAATTAAAACCACCATTGGGTGGGATTGTGGTGGACAATTTCTTGAAATGCGAGTCACTTTATCTAAAAAATATCTTCAAACTACAAAATAGAGCTGACTCTTCCTTCCTTATTCATCTTATCCACTTAGGAACGCGTAACTCGACCTTTACCTACCTAATCTACGTTCCGAATTAGTTAAGGGCTCAATATTTTACAACGCAATAAAAATGCACAATCATTTGCCAATTGAAATCAAATCTATAACATCTTTTCCGCAATTTTGTCATTCATTCAGGTTTCCTTTTGTAAATTGACATTTTATTTCATTTGTATCTTCATTTAGTTATTTTTATGTTTGTTTTTTATTGTTTTCTTTTCATATAAAATTTACTACTACAAAATAGTGCTGTTAGATATTTACCCATTGCAGAGACTTCTTTAAAAGATTAAAAATTCTGGCTCTTCCTTCCTTATTCATCTTATCCACTCAGGAACGCGTAACTCGACCTTTACCTACCTACTCTACGTTCCGAATTAGTTAAGGGCTCAATATTTTACAACGCAATAAAAATGCACAATCATTTGCCAATTGAAATCAAATCTATAACATCTTTTCCGCAATTTTGTCATTCATTCAGGTTTCCTTTTGTAAATTGACATTTTATTTCATTTGTATCTTCATTTAGTTATTTTTAAGTTTGTTTTTTATTGTTTTCTTTTCATATAAAATTTACTACTACAAAATAGTGCTGTTAGATATTTACCCACTGCAGAGACTTCTTTAAAAGATTAAAAATTCTGGCTCTTCCTTCCTTATTCATCTTATCCACTTAGGAACGCGTAACTCGACCTTTACCTACCTACTCCACGTTCCGAATTAGTTAAGGGCTCAATATTTTACAACGCAATAAAAATGCACAATCATTTGCCAATTGAAATCAAATCTATAACATCTTTTCCGCAATTTTGTCATTCATTCAGGTTTCCTTTTGTAAATTGACATTTTATTTCATTTGTATCTTCATTTAGTTATTTTTATGTTTGTTTTTTATTGTTTTCTTTTCATATAAAATTTACTACTACAAAATAGTGCTGTTAGATATTTACCCATTGCAGAGACTTCTTTAAAAGATTAAAAATTCTGGCTCTTCCTTCCTTATTCATCTTATCCACTTAGGAACGCGTAACTCGACCTTTACCTACCTACTCCACGTTCCGAATTAGTTAAGGGCTCATTATTTTACAACGCAATAAAAATGCACAATCATTTGCCAATTGAAATCAAATCTATAACATCTTTTCCGCAATTTTGTCATTCATTCAGGTTTCCTTTTGTAAATTGACATTTTATTTCATTTGTATCTTCATTTAGTTATTTTTATGTTTGTTTTTTATTGTTTTCTTTTCATATAAAATTTACTACTACAAAATAGTGCTGTTAGATATTTACCCATTGCAGAGACTTCTTTAAAAGATTAAAAATTCTGGCTCTTCCTTCCTTATTCATCTTATCCACTTAGGAACGCGTAACTCGACCTTTACCTACCTACTCCACGTTCCGAATTAGTTAAGGGCTCATTATTTTACAACGCAATAAAAATGCACAATCATTTGCCAATTGAAATCAAATCTATAACATCTTTTTCCGCAATTTTGGCATACATTTAGATTTTCTTTTGTAAATTGACATTTTATTTCATTTGTATCTTCATTTAGTTATTTTTAAGTTTGTTTTTTATTGTTTTCTTTTCATATAAAATTTACTACTACAAAATAGTGCTGTTAGATATTTACCCACTGCAGAGACTTCTTTAAAAGATTAAAAATTCTGGCTCTTCCTTCCTTATTCATCTTATCCACTTAGGAACGCGTAACTCGACCTTTACCTACCTACTCCATGTTCCGAATTAGTTAAGGGCTCAATATTTTACAACGCAATAAAAATGCACAATCATTTGCCAATTGAAATCAAATCTATAACATCTTTTCCGCAATTTTGTCATTCATTCAGGTTTCCTTTTGTAAATTGACATTTTATTTCATTTGTACCTTCATTTAGTTATTTTTATGTTTGTTTTTTATTGTTTTCTTTTCATATAAAATTTACTACTACAAAATAGTGCTGTTAGATATTTATCCACTGCAGAGACTTCTTTAAAAGATTAAAAATTCTGGCTCTTCCTTCCTTATTCATCTTATCCACTTAGGAACGCGTAACTCGACCTTTACCTACCTACTCCACGTTCCGAATTAGTTAAGGGCTCAATATTTTACAACGCAATAAAAATGCACAATCATTTGCCAATTGAAATCAAATCTATAACATCTTTTCCGCAATTTTGTCATTCATTCAGGTTTCCTTTTGTAAATTGACATTTTATTTCATTTGTATCTTCATTTAGTTATTTTTAAGTTTGTTTTTTATTGTTTTCTTTTCATATAAAGTTTACTAATGAGATACCCGATTGCATTCAAAATAATATAAAAAATTTGAACCAGTTTTTGATACGTACGTTTTTCTTAAATCCAAATTTTCATATCAGTTTTAATTTAATTTGAATAAGTGTTGAATCAAAATGTGAATCGACATAAACCAACGATATGAAGAATTTTCAACCAACAACTTCCGGCCGAAGCCACTTAATCATCTCCAGCTGTGATTCTACGAATGTGTATATCATCTGCCGATATGGAAAACCTTCTAAAAGGGTTTGATTATTTCTATATATCAATGTAAATATGTGTTTGTTCTTCCTGTAGGTTATTTATGAAGATGTTGGCACCTGGTGTTTTTGCCACTATCATGGTGCTGGTTGTTACGGGTCAAGTTTTCTCCAACGGTAAGTTTTTCGATTTTATTCTATTCGGAGTAATCGTTCAATAAAACAAACAAGTAATGTGTTAAGCAAACTAATTATAAAGAAATTGAAAAATATTTTCCTGGTTTATAATGTGCCTTATCATTAAGAAATCCTACAGCGTTATAACCTTAAATTCTTCAACAGAAAACTCTTCCTCAGGAAGTGGTATTCGACCTCGGTTAAAGTATATAATTAACTGGTACACAGTTAATTATATACATCAACAATAAAATTAATAAAAAAATCTCATTAATTAGATTAAAAATAAAAATTTAACGATCTAAAACTATCCCCGGACATTGCGTATCCAGAAGACCACAACGAATAAAAGCAGTTGTGAATTAAAAACAACTCAGACTCATTTATATAATAAAGATAAGGTTGGGGCTTGGAAATCCTAGATGGTTGCAGCCCTCAACTGATTTCCCAATTGCTGGAGTTGAGTTGAATTCGTTTGTTGTGGTGTACCGATTGAGTCCTTTGAGTGTGGTTGAAACACCAACCTGGCAGCTGTAGTTCTGCGGGAAACAAATAAAATTAGGGAGGTAACTGGAACAGAGATGGAAATTACTGTAGAAGGAACGAGTAGATAGAATAGATTTGAACAAAAGGAGCTCTAACATATAAGTAAAATCATTTTATTCTGTGAACACAATGAAAAAACAAGGAATATAAAGGATAAAATTTACCTTGATCCGAAATGCTGATAGATGGAGGAAAAATTCGATTCAATTCTTCAAAAACTGTGCCACAATATGTGAACAAAGAAATATTGTTATCGTCAATTCGAAAAAACCTAGAATTACGACTATAGTATCATTTAGAAGGGTCCAAATGTAACAAAGTTTCTGTATCTTCCAGGTCGTTACACATAACAAAGAAACCACCGTTTTTATTATCAAAAAATAACCTCATTTCAAGTCTATCCACTTAGTTTACCGATGCTTACACTTTTTGGCCTTTCCAACAAATAACTGCCGTTTTTTTCCTTAAAACAGGCATTTACGTTTGCAATAACATCCTCTTCTGATGAGAATCTCTTCACTGTAAGTGAAATGTTAGAATAAGGAAACAGGTAAAAGTCGCTGAGGGCCAGATCCAGACCAATCCGAAGTGTAATTTTAGCTAAGAGCTTAACTGAAGTGTGAGATGTTTTAGTCTGATGATAAACGTCCTGTTATTGTTTTACCTTTATGAACGTAGAAGACGAACACAACCCCATGAAATACCCAAAAAACAATCGCCATCGCGTGGTGTTGTATCCATATTTCATATAGATGCACAAAATCCGAATCATTTTGCTTAAACAACGTCAATAAGCGTTTTTGGACATGGAATACCACCAATCGTATTGAATAAATGCATAACTGAACTAGCAACTTCGCTATATACAATAGGCAGAAAAAAAAAGTTAGACCAGTTCGAACATGGGGAAGACTTATCGAGAAATAACTACAGCATATAAACTAAGATGTAAAGACTAGAAAAATAGCCAAAAGCAAAGAAACTGTTAACAAAATTAGACACAACTTACAAAACGACGAACATATCTGGACTATCACTATCTAAGTATCATTTTAGTTTGGAGAAGAGGGTGATAATCGCTGGAGGTTAAGTCTGGACTGTACAGTCCACCCAAATATCTTCTGCGTTTGACGAGGAACGACTACTCCCTCTGTCAGTCGTTTGTATGAAATCGATGGGGCGAGATTTCTTCCCATTCTAAAACACAATCGCCATAACCTTTCCAGCCCACTAAGGGTGAACCTGGCCAGATAATTACTTTGTTTCGGGGATGTAATGAAATGTTGTGACGATAGATAGAGTCCAGCAAACGTGCTGCTCCTTGTATCCCTCAGCCTTGTATCCAACATATAAACTAAGATGTAAAGACTAGAAAAATAGTCAAAAACAAAGAAACTGTTAACAAAATTAGACACAACTTACAAAACGACGAACATATCTGGACTATCAGTATCTAAGTGTCATTTTAGCTTGGAGAAGAGGGTGATAATCGCTGGAGGTTAAGTCTGGACTGTACAGTCCACCCAAATATCTTCTGCGTTTGACGAGGAACGACTATTCCCTCTGTCAGTCGTTTCTATGTAATCGATGGGACGAGATTTCTTCCCATTCCAAAACACAATCGCCATAACCTTTCCAGCCCACTAAGGGTGAACCTGGCCAGATAATTACTTTGTTTCGGGGATGTAATGAAATGTTGTGACGATAGATAGAGTCCAGCAAACGTGCTGCTCCTTGTATCCCTCAGCCTTGTATCCAACATATAAACTAAGATGTAAAGACTAGAAAAATAGTCAAAAACAAAGAAACTGTTGACAAAATTAGACACAACTTACAAAACGACGAACATATCTGGACTATCAGTATCTAAGTGTCATTTTAGCTTGGAGAAGAGGGTGATAATCGCTGGAGGTTAAGTCTGGACTGTACAGTCCACCCAAATATCTTCTGCGTTTGACGAGGAACGACTATTCCCTCTGTCAGTCGTTTCTATGTAATCGATGGGACGAGATTTCTTCCCATTCCAAAACACAATCGCCATAACCTTTCCAGCCCACTAAGGGTGAACCTGGCCAGATAATTACTTTGTTTCGGGGATGTAATGAAATGTTGTGACGATAGATAGAGTCCAGCAAACGTGCTGCTCCTTGTATCCCTCAGCCTTGTATCCAACATATAAACTAAGATGTAAAGACTAGAAAAATAGTCAAAAACAAAGAAACTGTTGACAAAATTAGACACAACTTACAAAACGACGAACATATCTGGACTATCACTATCTAAGTGTCATTTTGGTTTGGAGAAGAGGGTGATAATCGCTGGAGCTTAAGTCTGGACTGTACAGTCCACCCAAATATCTTCTGCGTTTGACGAGGAACGACTACTCCCTCTGTCAGTCGTTTGTATGAAATCGATGGGGCGAGATTTCTTCCCATTCCAAAACACAATCGCCATAACCTTTCCAGCCCACTAAGGGTGAACCTGGCGAGATAATTACTTTGTTTCGGGGATGTAATGAAATGTTGTGACGATAGATAGAGTCCAGCAAACGTGCTGCTCCTTGTATCCCTCAGCCTTGTATCCAACATATAAACTAAGATGTAAAGACTAGAAAAATAGTCAAAAACAAAGAAACTGTTAACAAAATTAGACACAACTTACAAAACGACGAACATATCTGGACTATCACTATCTAAGTGTCATTTTGGTTTGGAGAAGAGGGTGATAATCGCTGGAGGTTAAGTCTGGACTGTACAGTCCACCCAAATATCTTCTGCGTTTGACGAGGAACGACTACTCCCTCTGTCAGTCGTTTGTATGAAATCGATGGGGCGAGATTTCTTCCCATTCCAAAACACAATCGCCATAACCTTTCCAGCCCACTAAGGGTGAACCTGGCGAGATAATTACTTTGTTTCGGGGATGTAATGAAATGTTGTGACGATAGATAGAGTCCAGCAAACGTGCTGCTCCTTGTATCCCTCAGCCTTGTATCCAACATATAAACTAAGATGTAAAGACTAGAAAAATAGTCAAAAACAAAGAAACTGTTGACAAAATTAGACACAACTTACAAAACGACGAACATATTGAGGAACCGTGTAACCTCTTCCTGGACTATCACTATCTAAGTGTCATTTTAGTGAAGGGTGAACCTGGCGAGATGATTGCTTTGTTTCGGGGATGTAATGAAATGTTGTGACGATAGATAGAGCCAAGCAAACGTGCTGCTCCTTGTAACCCTCAGTCAGGGGGACCTAATGAGTATAAACAACAAGTTCGCGCCAAACCGACGGTTTTCCACTCTGATCTTCATCGTGAACTTCCATGCAACTCTCAGTAGAGTACCATAAACCATGGGACCGGAGCTGTGATGGATGCCAAAGCGTCTGTCTGAACCAGTGTTGTCGGATTTAACTTGGCACCTTTCCTCGAGGTTGTAGCTCATCGAGAACCTAATTTTTTCTGTACAACCCTCGTATTTTTAATACGAAAAAAAGGTGCACGCAACGCCGTGTTTCCCATGGAATATTTTTCAATACATGTCAATTTTTTTATATTAGGTCGACGTCGTATGGAGTTACATCATCGAAAGACGTTAATACGATCACAGACTGGGGGAATAATTATTTTTTTTTATCCGTCAACAGTGTCAAAAGCACGTGATACAGCTCGGCGTCGAAGTCATGACACCTTTCAGTTTCGTGCATGATGCGGAAGTCAATACATCAAACTGTTAATCTATTTTCAACGATCGGGAAATCAAAAGACTTGCCTATTGACCATATTTCATGGTTGATGTATATTTAAAGAAAGGATTTTAGCAAGATTAGTTTCTTAATATGCATTACGGGCTCCATCTTTGAATAATAGATGAAAATAGATTCGATTATTAAGAGTTTAAGCAGAATGTAATTAGTAAAAAAAATTCGTTTGCGTGTTTTATTTTGTTTTTAGGCGGTTACATCTTTGGAAATCGAACACGTATGGTCGATTACGCCATATATAATTATTTTATGTTAAATAAATAAGAGATTCCATCTAAATGGATATCAAACAGGTACACAAGTTGATCAGATATATATTTTGCAGCTAGAAAACTTTTTTATTATTGTGTGTTAAGTCACGCGATATTTCAGGAAATAATTTTTAACTTGACATTACATCGTAGAAGTGCAAAATATTTCGAAATTATGCACGGGAGTTTTTATTTCAAGCGTATTGTTACAGTTACTCGTTTAATTAGTTTTTCAATTTTTAAAAATATGAGAAAATTGAATAGTTAATCTTCAAATTAAATGTTGTTCTACGAGGGTTGCCAATTAAGTTTTGAGGTAGACAAATAAAAACAAATATCCATAATTCCATATGTATGTATATATATATAGATTTGGGGTCTCAATACATTGCGAATCAAAGGATCCATTCCTTTTAAACGTCCAGAATTTGGGATGGCTTCAATTGCCCGAGATCTTCGTCTTCTATTTTACTACTTCCAGGTGTAATGGAAGAGAGAATTTGGTTAGAGGTTTCGTCCTCTGTGTAACAAAACCTGCACGCCGCATTATCTGCTAGATCTAGCGTCTTCAGGTGTTTATTGAGGCGACAGTGCTCCGATAGAACTCCTGTTAGTATTTGTAGATTGTTCTTACTTCATCAGATCTATAATGGTCATAGTTTTCCAGAAAAGTCTTTGCTTGTGTCAGCCCCTGTAGTTTGTCCCAATAGTTTTGGTCCTAATAATTAGATATTCGCCATAGACATCAATACACGCTTCAACCGCTTCTTCAGGTGTTGAAAAGCGTTGATAACACAATTTATTTTTGGTCTGCGGGATTAAGAAGAACAAAAACGGATCAATTCGATGTTTTGACCGTTTAAAAACATTTTTGTTTGATCTGATGTTTGAGAGCAGGCATTGTCGTGGTGGAGAATGATTCGTCTTCTGCGATTGGCTCCACTGATTTTTTAGAACACTTCTGGCAAACAAATGCTGGTGTATTATCCAGAATTGACAGTTCTATGTCGCTCTAAAAGGAAAAATAGGCGACCATTTGCTTTTCTTGGATTTGGCTGGTCTTGATTGACCCATACAGTCGATTGTTATTTAGTTTCGGGTCGTCACGTCTTTTGAAGTACCACGATTTTATTTCTTCGGCATTTCTTTGCACCAATCGACACGATTGTCAAATTATGCAGTATCCAATGCGAACAAATCACTTTGACAGCCAAATGTTCATGCAATTTCGAATGTATACGAATGAAACTTACGCCCAAGTATCTCACAATTACATAACGGTTTTGCAACATTAGTTTACGTCGAGTTTGTTCCGTCGTTTGGTAGATGAGGTACGAGTGTGGAATAGTTTACTTCTATAGATCTCATGGTGATTATTTGGAATTGAATCCACCTCAAACTTACTCCAAAAATTTTTTCGCGCATATAGGTTTGTTTTATAGTGCTACGAAAGTATTTTAAGGGTGGTGGAGACACATATTTTCCATCATAACACTCATTATCTTTTGCATATTGAATATCAATAA
This sequence comes from Diorhabda sublineata, assembly GCF_026230105.1. Classification (NCBI taxonomy): domain Eukaryota; kingdom Metazoa; phylum Arthropoda; class Insecta; order Coleoptera; family Chrysomelidae; genus Diorhabda; species Diorhabda sublineata. The sequence continues at coordinate 2,889,688 of NC_079482.1, forward strand.
TTATCCAATCATATCGGAATACGCGGTCATTTAGAGCAATAGCACATGATGTTAAGTTAGGTTAGGTTAGGTTAGGTTAAGTTGGGTTAAGTTAGGTTATTTCATTTCATCAAGATCTATTTGTATGTGAAAAGTCATGATGATTCACGCATACGCAGAAGATTTTCCGTGTAAAAAGTATGCAAATGCATTATTTTCACGAAAAATCAATAGATAAGATGAAAATTTGTGTGCAGTGCAGCAAAAAATTTATAGAGTTAGCAAAATCTGCGTTTTCTGGTATCCCCCACTAAAGTTCTGCATTTTTTTCATCTTCTTTTACCAATTACGTTGCAATCATTGCAACATCAAAGTTACAAATTTTTTCAAACTCAAAAGAGCACAATTTTCAAAAATTTTGTCAGTACTATAAACTCAACTGTCGCTTTCCGGATCGGTAGCGCCTCCGTGGCTGTTTATTTTGGTTCTGTAATACCAATTACCCGATCTAAAGACACATACGGTTATCAAAAGAAATTGAGTGGAAATTAAGTTTCAACAGCTCTAGAAAAAAAGTCTGTCTAGAGATTTTTGTAATTTTTTGTTTGGCACAAGTATGATACGCCGCCCCACAACAATCATCATGAAACTCTGTACGTGATAAAACAAGAAATCGATTTATTATATCTATTTGCTAGATAGATCTAATCGAGATCAATCTGTGTGTGAAAAGTCATGATGTTAGGTTAGGTTAGTTGAGGTTAGGTTAGGTTAGATTAAGTTAGGTTAATCGTAGATCTCGAGGAGATCTATCGAACAAAGTTATCCATGGTTCGATATCTGGTGGTCTTCCTGACATAATGGCGACTTCCGGTATCTCCGGAAGTAAATGTTTCCGCTTTAAATAGTTATCATAAATTGATTATTGACTATTATCAATAGTCTTGTGATTTGCGAAATTCTGTATAAACCCTGTAGTTTTTGCGACTGCACGATTTTTTTGGGCCTTGCAGTGGCTTTTTAGCGATCTGAAATTGCTTATTCAAATTCACGAAATTACTTTTCCTCCTAACAAACATTGAAAATATTTCCTAGTCCTAGACAAAATTCCAATATTTATGATTCTGCATATATTTCATAATACGTGTCATATTTTCCGGTCCAGGATTTACATATTCCTATTTTTATTGCAACAAAATGCAAAACTAATAAAATTTGTGTTTGTATGAAGCACTCTGTCTGCTTGTTTTCCAATATGGGATATAAAAAACAACAAACTAACGCGAGGTTATTGATTCTAATGAAAAAATATTGATCGCTTGTTGAAGTGCAAATGTGCAGTAAGATCATCGAAATTGAAATTATTCACCAACATATCTGAAAGGTCATCGACCTCCTACCCATTGTTTACGTCATATTTGAGTTGATTTATGTTACTTCAGTGTTAATTCTGCGTAAAAATTAATTTATAATGGGTTAGTAGCTAATACAAATTTTTTTGTATAGAAATATCGTCCAGTGTCAATAGATCAATATCAAAACGAACAAAAATTTCATTCATTGATAATATAAAAGGGGAAAAAATATAAATTGAGGTTATATTTCCATAAAGGAGCTACGTTACTTTCATATTACGAGGTCCGGCTATTAAATAACGAGGGTGGTTACGAAAAAAGGTTTTATTATGAAAATTATTCTACATTCGAATACTCCCCTCCCCTAGCCACACATCTTTCCAAACGTTTTTCAAAAAAAGTGCTGTAAAAATATGTAGAGTATAAAATTCTCTATAAAAAAGTGCCCCAGGTAATTGTTCCTAACCTCAAAATGGGTTTATATACTCAAAAATATTTTGATTTACGAATAATTCGAAAATTACGAAGAATTCCAAAAAAGTGCTGTAACAAAAAATGTAGAGTACAAAATTCTGTACAGAAAAGTGTCCCAAATATTTGTTCCTAACCTCAAAATTTTTACCTCAAAATGGGTTTATACACTCAAAAATGTTTTAAATCGCGATTAACTCGAAAACTATGAGAAATTCGAAAAAACTGCCCGAATAAAAAATGTAGACCACAAAATTTTCTATAAAAAACTATCCCAGGTATTTGTTCCTAGCCTCAAAATTTTTACCTCAAAATGGGTTTATACACTCAAAAATGTTTTAAATCGCAGATAACTCGAAAACTATGAGAAATTCGAAAAAACTGCCTCAACAAAAAATGTAGAGCAGAAAATTTTCTATAAAAAACTATTCCAGGTATTTGTTCCTAGCCTCAAAATTTTTACCTCAAAATGGGTTTATACACTCAAAAATGTTTTAAATCGCGAATAAATCGAAAACTATGAGAAATTCGAAAAAACTGCCTCAACAAAAAATGTAGAGCAGAAAATTTTCTATAAAAAACTATTCTAGGTATTTGTTCCTAGCCTCAAAATTTTTAACTCAAAATGGGTTTATACACTCAAAAATGTTTTAAATCGCGAATAACTCGAAAACTATGAGAAATTCGAAAAAACTGCCCGAATAAAAAATGTAGACCACAAAATTTTCTATAAAAAACTATCCCAGGTATTTGTTTCTAACCTCAAAATTTTCACCTCAAAATGGGTTTATACACTCAAAAATGTTTTAAATCGTGAATAACTCAAAAACTATGAGAAATTCGAAAAAACTGCCTGAACAAAAAATGTAGAGCAGAAAATTTTCTATAAAAAACTATTCTAGGTATTTGTTCCTAGCCTCAAAATTTTTACCTCAAAATGGGTTCATACACTCAAAAATGTTTCAAATCGCGATTAACTCGAAAACTATGAGAAATTCGAAAAAACTGCCCGAATAAAAAATGTAGACCACAAAATTTTCTATAAAAAACTAGCCCAGGTATTTGTTCCTAGCCTCAAAATTTTTACCTCAAAATGGGTTTATACACTCAAAAATGTTTTAAATCGCGATTAACTCGAAAACTATGAGAAATTCGAAAAAACTGCCCGAATAAAAAATGTAGACCACAAAATTTTCTATAAAAAACTATCCCAGGTATTTGTTCCTAGCCTCAAAATTTTTACCTCAAAATGGGTTTATACACTCAAAAATGTTTTAAATCGTGAATAACTCAAAAACTATGAGAAATTCGAAAAAACTGCCTGAACAAAAAATGTAGAGCAGAAAATTTTCTATAAAAAACTATTCTAGGTATTTGTTCCTAGCCACAAAATTTTTACCTCAAAATGGGTTTATACACTCAAAAATGTTTTAAATCGCGAATAACTCGAAAACTATGAGAAATTCGAAAAAACTGCCCGAATAAAAAATGTAGACCACAAAATTTTCTATAAAAAACTATTCCAGGTATTTGTTACTAACCTCAAAATGGGTTTATACACTCAAAAATATTTTCAATCGTGAATAATTTGAAAACTACAAGGAATTCGAAAAAAGTGCTGTAACAAAAATGTAGAATACAAAATTCTGTACAAAAAAGTGTCCCAGATATTTGTTCCTAACCTCAAAATGGGTTTATTTACTCAAAAATATTTTGAATCGTGAATAATTCGAAAACTACGAGGAATTCGAAAAAAGTGCTGAAACAAAAAAATGTACAGCACAAAATTTTCTACAGATTAGTCTTGACTAACTTTTTCCTGGCCTCGAAATTTTCACTATAAAATGGGTTCATGTACTCAAAATCATATTGAATTGTGGATAATTCGATAATTATGATGATTTCGACAAAATCTGTCGGGACAAAAAATGTAGAATACAAAATTTTGTACATTTTTTGTTCGAACCAAATTTTTTCGAAATCTCCTTAGTTTTCGAGTTATTTGTGTTTTAAATTTTTTTTTAATTAAGTTAAAAAATTTCAAAAACCCATTCCCGTAATTTTGTTGCCAGGTTTATTCAGTAACCGAAAACCTCTGAGAATCTCGAAAATCAGAAGCGCCCAATTTAATTTCAGGTTCAACCCTATTTTACCTGTACTATTTATAACAATTATATACGAAACAATATCAAACAAATTCTTTTAAATATTTCACTCAAAATATTTTTAATGCTATTTTTTTTGGAAAAATCTAATTGATTATAACCAATTGAGTAATTGAGAAGTAAACTCAAAACAGGCGTAGAAAATTCAATAAAGTTTGCAAATTAACACATTATTTTTGAAGATTGTTTTATTGAACGATTGAACCAGCACATGCGAGAGCAATTCAGTTGTTCAATATACCCAGGATGTTACGAATATCACGGAGTTACTTTTAATTGAAAAGGATCAATATGGTAACTTTAATTCTTTGTTACAGTTATAGAAAATATTGGTATTCATGCCACATTTTGTGCTATAGAAAAGTTTATTGTGATTGTTTTTTCAAGGTACAATGTTGTTTTCGTGTTTCAACACATAAAAATATTATTTTGAGATTCTGTTTATGAATTATTCGTCGTAATTAAAAATATCAACGTACATATCAACCTTTATTTATAATTTTTTCAATACAAGTATTAATGCAATTCTATTATCAGTGCTTGAAGCTCTGATTTAATTTGCTCTAATTGCAATATTATGTCCAGCTTTGGGATCTATAATTCTCTTTTTGAAAAATTTTATTTTAAATAATTTCGATCGAAATGGAATTTTATATGTACTCAATATCGACAGCAAATAATTTTTTGATCAAAATGGAACTTAATATGACCAATGAATAAACAGTTTTTGTCAAAATAAAACTTGAAAAAATCAACTTTTGACTTACTTGATTAAACTATCTTTATTTGACTTTACTATGGTAAAAACCAATTTTGACTAGCTTTAAACCAACTAAAACTATGGATAACTGACTTTTGACCAAATAGAAATTGAGAAAATCAATTTTTGATTTGATTGAACTATCTTCATCTGAATTTACCATAGTGAAGTAAATTTTTGAATAGCTACTTCCCAAATGAAACAAAGGATAACCTAGAATCAATTTTTGACTTGATTGAACTATCATTATTTGACTTTACAATGGTGAAATCAATTTTTGACTAGTTTTGTACTAAATGAAACAATAGATAACCAATTTTTGACGATATACAATTTGGGAGAATCAATTTTGGACTTGATTGAACTATTTTCATCAATCTTTAACATAATCGAGTAAATTTTTGACTAGCTTCTTACCAAATGAAACAAAGTATGACCAATTTTTGACCAAATAGAAATTGAGAAAATCAATTTTTGTTTTGGTTGAACTATCTTCATCTGAATTTACCATAGTGAAGTAAATTTTTGAATAGCTACTTACCAAATGAAACAAACGATAACCTAGAATCAATTTTTGACTTGATTGAACTATCTTTATTTGACTTTACTATGGTGAATTCAATTTTTGACTAGCTTTATACTAAATGAAACAATAGATAACCAATTTTTGACGATATACAATTTGGGAGAATCAATTTTGGACTTGATTGAACTATTTTCATCAATCTTTAACATAATCGAGTAAATTTTTGACTAGCTTCTTACCAAATGAAACAAAGGATGACCAATTTTTGACCAAATAGAAATTGAGAAAATCAATTTTTGTTTTGGTTGAACTCTCTTCATCTGAATTTACCATAGTGAAGTAAATTTTTGAATAGCTACTTACCAAATGAAACAAACGATAACCTAGAATCAATTTTTGACTTGATTGAACTATCTTTATTTGACTTTACTATGGTGAATTCAATTTTTGACTAGCTTTATACTAAATGAAACAATAGATAACCAATTTTTGACGATATACAATTTGGGAGAATCAATTTTTGACTTGATTGAACTATCTTCATCTGAATTTATCATAGTGAAGTAAATTTTTGAATAGCTTCTTACCAAATGAAACAAAGGATGACCAATTTTTGAGCAAATAGAACTTAAGAAAATCAATTTTTGACTTGATTGAACTATCCTTATTTGACTTTACTATGGTAAAACCCATTTTTGACTAGCTTTAAACCAACTAAAACTATGGATAACTGACTTTTGACCAAATAGAACTTGAGAAAATCAATTTTTGATTTGATTGAACTATCTTCATCTGAATTTACCATAATGAAGTATATTTTTGAATAGCCACTTACCAAATGAAACAATGGATAACCTAGAACCAATTTTTGACTTGATTGAACTATCTTATTTGACTTTACAATGGTGAAATCAATTTTTGACTAGCTTTATACTAAATGAAACAATAGATAACCAATTTTTGACGATATACAATTTGAGAGAATCAATTTTGGACTTGATTGAACTATCTTCATCAATCTTTAACATAATCGAGTAAATTTTTGACTAGCTTCTTACCAAATGAAACAAAGTATGACCAATTTTTGAGCAAATAGAAATTGAGAAAATCAATTTTTGTTTTGGTTGAACTATCTTCATCTGAATTTACCATAGTGAAGTAAATTTTTGAATAGCTACTTACCAAATGAAACAAACGATAACCTAGAATCAATTTTTGACTTGATTGAACTATCTTTATTTGACTTTACTATGGTGAATTCAATTTTTGACTAGCTTTATACTAAATGAAACAATAGATAACCAATTTTTGACGATATACAATTTGGGAGAATTAATTTTGGACTTGATTGAACTATTTTCATCAATCTTTAACATAATCGAGTAAATTTTTGACTAGCTTCTTACCAAATGAAACAAAGGATGACCAATTTTTGACCAAATAGAAATTGAGAAAATCAATTTTTGTTTTGGTTGAACTATCTTCATCTGAATTTACCATAGTGAAGTAAATTTTTGAATAGCTACTTACCAAATGAAACAAACGATAACCTAGAATCAATTTTTGACTTGATTGAACTATCTTTATTTGACTTTACTATGGTGAATTCAATTTTTGACTAGCTTTATACTAAATGAAACAATAGATAACCAATTTTTGACGATATACAATTTGAGAGAATCAATTTTGGACTTGATTGAACTATCTTCATCAATCTTTAACATAATCGAGTAAATTTTTGACTAGCTTCTTACCAAATGAAACAAAGTATGACCAATTTTTGAGCAAATAGAAATTGAGAAAATCAATTTTTGTTTTGGTTGAACTATCTTCATCTGAATTTACCATAGTGAAGTAAATTTTTGAATAGCTACTTACCAAATGAAACAAACGATAACCTAGAATCAATTTTTGACTTGATTGAACTATCTTTATTTGACTTTACTATGGTGAATTCAATTTTTGACTAGCTTTATACTAAATGAAACAATAGATAACCAATTTTTGACGATATACAATTTGGGAGAATTAATTTTGGACTTGATTGAACTATTTTCATCAATCTTTAACATAATCGAGTAAATTTTTGACTAGCTTCTTACCAAATGAAACAAAGGATGACCAATTTTTGACCAAATAGAAATTGAGAAAATCAATTTTTGTTTTGGTTGAACTATCTTCATCTGAATTTACCATAGTGAAGTAAATTTTTGAATAGCTACTTACCAAATGAAACAAACGATAACCTAGAATCAATTTTTGACTTGATTGAACTATCTTTATTTGACTTTACTATGGTGAATTCAATTTTTGACTAGCTTTATACTAAATGAAACAATAGATAACCAATTTTTGACGATATACAATTTGGGAGAATCAATTTTGGACTTGATTGAACTATTTTCATCAATCTTTAACATAATCGAGTAAATTTTTGACTAGCTTCTTACCAAATGAAACAAAGGATGACCAATTTTTGACCAAATGGAACTTCAGAAAATCAATTTTTGACTTGATTGAATTATCTTCTTCCAACTTCACGAAGGCAAAGTCATTTTGACGAAGTGAAACTATGAAAAACCAACTGGAATTAAAACCAAATAGAATCTGTTACCAAAAAAAAATTGATGAATATTTTCAACTTCTGCAAAATTTGCTTAAAGAATTCAACAATCGTTTTGAAGACTTCACAAAATGAATAAAATGGAATTTCCTATTTTCAACCATCCATTCAATTTCGAAGCTTCACATCCACCAGTTCATTTGCAAATGGACTTGATACAGCTTCAATTGGACTGTATTTTGTAAGAAAAATTTATTGAGATTAACGATCTTACATATTTCAAGAGTTTGGGTAATTACCGGAATTACCCAATCAATTCTTAAAATAACTACAACGAATATGATACCTGAGCTTGTCAAAAACAAGAGAAGTCAGGTATCTGGATCCCTCGAGCTCAACATAATTACCTACCATCTTTTACAACTTTGATATGGCTTTTAACAACCGTAGATTATATATTTATATTATTTAATAAATAAAAAATAATAATTATTAAGTTTATTCTGTTTTTTATTTTCTATCTATTCAAAGTTTGATATATGGCCCTCAGCAAAATTAAGTTTGACACCTCTCGAAGCTGTTTATAAATCGATTCGCATCGAATTAAATCGATGAAAATCGAAGAATAAACAATATTAAATCCAATATACTTTACGGGATTACGTGAATTTTACGTTTCTTGAAGGATAAATAATAAATCTGCCCTCAGTTTTTTCATGTAAAAGCATGTACAAGACAACCACATACGCTTAATATCCACTTTTGGCATCTCATCACAGCCCGACTGATTACTTAACGCGAACAGCGTTCATCCACCTGAAATGGCGTCGTGTTATCAAATATGAAAGTTGCGTCTACTCATATATACACTTTATTCCAGACTTCGCATTTTCGTATTAACAGTAAAAAGTTTGATGGCTCCAGCAGGTGCGTGTTAGACAGCTATCGATTGACAAAAAAACATGTTGCCTTAACTAGTCACGCTACACGCCACACTGTTTCTTATTTTGTACGTTAGTCCGTTGGAACTAAAATTACACGGATTCGATTAATCCAGAAGTTGAGTACTTGCGTTTCCATGTATCAGTACTGCGATCATCGATAAATATATCAAAACTGCCGCCATATTGTACTGGAGAGGAAATTCAAACGTAGTAACCATAGATAAAGTTTACGTACTATCATTTTCACCGCAAATAAGTTTTCATTTGAATTGAGAATTGTTTTAAATGGTACGACGCATATTGTGATTTATAACAACTAACCAAATAACTTTTTACGATAATTACGAAAAGTTATAATCGATATTTGACATTATCACTAGTGTAAATTTCGGGAAACTAGTATTATAATCATAGACATACAAATTCGTGACTACTGATTATATATTAAATTTCTATAATGAAAAGTTTCGACAATTTTTGAAAGAAACAACAGATAAGGCCAAAATACAGCGGTGGAAGAAGAAATCTTTCTGTCATCTCATTCTAATATTGAACTTTTACTGAAAGCGCAGTCTATAATTATAATGTTCTTCTTCTTTTTTTATGGTTGGGAAGGCCTCAGATACCGAGGCTATTCGGCTTGTTTTTTGGCTTTATTTACACTACAGAATAGTTAATACGATGTCTGGCTATTAAATAACGAGGTTATGGTTACGAATAAGGATTTTATTATAAAAATTATTCTACATTCTATATACAAGCAATGCTGAAAGGCTTCTTTGGTGAGCTCCTTTAGGAACTCTGCCGTGTTTTGCTTTTCTAACCTTTCAAGGAAATCTGTGCAGACCCGTTGACGAAAGAGCTTTTGGTCAGGAGTCAGACTTTTGGGCACTTTTGTCTTGTGTAATTCCTAGTGTACAATTTTTCTTTATCAGCGTTTACAGCCTTCGTAATCATCCGGATGCTCATTCGACGATCTACACACACAATTTGGTTGATTTTGGTCACTGTTTCTGCAGTTGAAACAGTCACAGGGCGACCTGGACGCTGGTCATCTTCAATGCTCTCTAAAGCGCTTACACTACTCAAAAACACGACCACGAGATAGAGAATTGTCCCCATAAGCCTCTTGCACCAATTTATAGCACTCAGTCGGTGTTTTTTCCAATTTAACGAGAAATTTGAGACGTTTGCATTGAGAATGAACCTCAAGTTCTATTCATATTCTTCAGAGAGCAGTGGAGAGAGTAAATTTTAGAGTTATTCAAGGAATAGTTATAAAAATGTGGGATTGGTCTTGCTTGTCACCACAGGAGCATGTTAATTTTATGCTAGAAAGTCAATGCAGCACAATGGCTTTTAACTTATTCTTGAGATGAGCCCAGTAAAAAAAATCTGATGATTCTTCCTAGGTTAACGAGATCGTTTGCTCTGGCAATCCCTTTAATATGAGAGTGTCCTGGGATCCAGTCGATTCAAATGTCTTTTCCTTGCTGATACAACTCATAAATCAAGTCCCCAATTTCGAGAATAACGGGATTGGAGGACGAATAGAAGAATGTTTTAGATATAGAATTAATTGTGCTCTGGGAATCAGAGAATATTACACCGTTGGAGATGTTGGAATTTGAGATTTTTTGTGAAGCAATCATAACATTCTATAATGTTAAATTCTGACAGATGACTGTTGAATTCTGACAGATGACTGTTGAATTATGACAGATGACTGTTGACATTCTGTTCGCCTATTTTGTACGATAATCAAATAACTTTTTATTTAACACCATATTGTGTCTGACACATTTTGTGAAATTATTTCTATATTATTGGGAAAGTTAGAGAAAAGTTTTGGTCAATAAGTTTGAATCGCTCAAACTGAAGGAGCCTATGTCTTTGTATCTAATAAGGTTGGGTTCTCTGTCTCTATATTTACAAAAAAACTTTTCATGTTATGCTGGAGTCTTAAAACTATGCTCAATTCACTCAGAAATAATTTTACAAAGTTGAAACACAAAAAATAGTCGCAAAATATCTCTCGATAATAAACAAAATTGAACAGATATGACGTTTGCTTATACTACAAGAATTTTTTGAGGTTACGTTTTGAAATAACGAACGAATTATTGTAGTATCGCCGCTATATTGTGGGTAGGGTCAATTGAACACTTGTTGTATCTAAATCACGTGGTTGCATACCAAATTCGTAGTTTCATCAAAATGTGTTGGCAGCTCAACGATGATGACGAAGCAAGACACTTTTATAATCTTTAAAGGTTTATTGGAGTTGAAGTAGAGTTAGTTTTGTCAAAAATATAACCTTTAAATCAATGGAAATCAGATTGTATCTTAATTTATGTCAAATATTCATACTAAACTGGTTTTCATCGATCCCTTATAGTGTCTACAGTTGAATTGATATCACTCGCCCCGTTATTAATAAGATTTTGGTATTTTGAACAAAAAGTATGTCATTTTCAATATAAAGCACCCAATGGGCATTTTATCACATCACAATCTAGTTAAAATAGACCAATGAGTACTTTTGTTTTACGTAAATTAAAACTAAACGATATTAAGTAAGTTTTGACTAGTAAGGTAACATGTAAAAATACACTATGCTCTGTTGTTAACTCGAATGGTTTGGTATTTTTGAGCTTTCTTTTTATTCTTGTGATATCTAGCAGACGAATTTCTTCTGGAACCGTTCGTGATATTCATACTGAATACACCGTGTACACTACACCAACACTCAAGATTGCACTGTCTGACGCGAGTTTTGATAACCAAGAGACTGAAAGTGAGCTAAAATTTAATGAATTGACTTACCTGTCTTACACTAAATTTTCCCATCAATAAACCTTCTCCCGCGAAAATTATTTCCAGCGTTTACTCCTTATTAAACTATAGAGTGGGCTGAAAGGAATTAGCCATTCGCCCCTATTTGAGCTACTCTTTTATTTAGCAATTTAAATGCTTTCAAATGCATCAATTATTGGATACATTTTTTAACAATTTTACATTTTCCGGTCCGTCTATATTTCAAATGAGGTGTGTGCTCTTTAAACCGGACAACAACGGATCTCTTAGTCTGCCCAATATAATGTGCGTCACAGCTAATTTCATATATATCATTCTTTTCCAAAATTTTGTTTTCTAGTTGTGGAGTATCACGTTTTTTGTATGAGAGGTACAGGTCTGGACTCAATACACTTCCAAATGCCCCACCAGGTTTAATTGGTTCCGGTTCTGAATATGTTTAATTTGTTTTTCGTTCTAAAATAACTATCAGAGATGTGTGAGTGTTAAATTTGAAAGTACTATATCGGTAACTAGTTTATAGTTTATACGATCGTGCTATAAATTGTCAAATACTTATACCACAAACAAAAAAATATAATAAAATGATATAATATACTTTGGACATACTGTATATATAAATTCGTGGTACATATATGATTTAAATTAATAAAATCAACGAAATATATAATTTTGACGAAATATAAAAATGATTATATTGATTTTGTGTTATTATTGATCAAAATAATTCGTATGTGGCATGTAGAGAATTGAATTTATTCCTGTTAACGTTAACTATACACGCCAAAAACGTTAATTAGGCCAAAAGAAGACTTCTAACGAATAAGGTAATAGTGAATATTCTCACCTTATGTATTATTAAATGGAAAAAATTGTCGGCATATTTTGGAATAAATTACCTTCCATGCCAAATACCTATTTCGGCAAATTGTTTTCATCACGCGAGTTGCTCTAATCAAGCTCGAAACGTCTAGCGAATTTTTTATAAATTAAAAGTAATCCTGATAATTTTTTCATTCAAAAACGACATTATTTGTATTGGGTGTTCAAATGTTTCCCGACCCAATTCGTTCAACGTTTCCATTATAAGCCGACTGATGTTGTCTTGTAGTTAAATCGCTCTACGGATTGGAATTTTCATCTGTCATCTGTCTCTTGTCATTTCCAAGAAACACGATACACAACACCTTTCTTCTCCAGTCCATAGTCGCCATTTTGCTCAATACTACCTACGCTGTTGCCCAATTTGGTGACAGTACTGCGTCGGTCTCTAGTTCTCTAAGTTTTTCTACAGCTCTGACGTTCGCATCGGTTGTTCTAGGGCACAAATCATATGGAAATTCACGGCCTCTTCGGAAAGCGGAAAACCATTCATACAAATACATTAACAAACGAGATTACGCGGTTTTCTTTGCTTCATAACATACCAGTTTAACATCCAGAGCAGCGACGCAAGTTTTATCCAAAAATTGCGGTTTATGTTTGAGCCACCCTCGTATATGAGTCGCCAGCGCTGCCAACAGACGAAAACAAAAATCACTACTTCAATATTAGTCTAATAGGCGCTCCACTAGTTGTTTTTATTGGTTTTAAATGGAACTAAATCACTTACGATAACCAATAGAAAATAAATGAATATTATTGATTAAATTCTAATACCGAATAATAATAGAAACTGTGATTAACACAAAAAAGCTTTTACTAAAACTAGAATTGTAAATTACCCGATTGATTCAGCCTAATGTATTTTTTGTTTCGTGTAACAGATGGCGCTACATTATGCGCCTTCTAACACAATTTGTTGTTAATTATAGTTAAATTATTCGATTTAATTAACAATATTATCTTTTTTAATGAAATTATAAGCTTTTTAATGAATTTTTGTACTCCTATTCATTAATATAATGATTATTTTCAGCAAGAAATAATGTAATTGATAAAAGTTTCATAAAATAACTTTTCTTTGTATTTGGACTCTTTCTTGAGGTGTAACCAATGTGATTTTTTGTTCCTCGGCTGTCTGTCTTCCTCCAAGAAGATTTTCTGTGGCTAATTCTCATGTTGGAATATTCCTTTTTAGCCACTTGCAAGGAGGGTTGCTTTTTGTATACTATTTTTTGCCCTACCTTCCTTTTCATTTCTAATTACTGGGCTTTGGGCGGTTGGCCTTTTTAGTGCTCCTCAGAACAAATATTCTTTATTATTGTCAAATCTTTTATCTTCGTTTTCAACTGCTGAGTGAATCTTTTGGAAGTAGAATTTCTAGTTTTAAACGTTTTCGGAATAGGAGATCTAAGTCAGAGCTTTTGGCTAGAAAAAACTGACATTTCAAGTAAAATATAGAGTCTGGCAAAAAAGAACGTCCAAAATTCATTAGTAGCTCGTGTCAAAATTACATTTGCCAGAAATTTCCATTCCACGTGGTGTATGGTTACATTGAAGGATAATGCTGTAAGTTTTATGTCGAGTTTGATGATTAATGCTGTTAAAAACTTACTCCAATCGGAAAAACAGGCTGAAAATGAACATCTTCTGGATCACCGGGTATATAATTACACAATAAATAACAATTTAGGGTCAAGCTCAATGTGTATAAACTATATGCGTTACGCTTTGTTTAATTATACTAACTAGCTTTTATACGCGGCTTCGCTCGCATCGAATCCATTAAATAAGTATCAGAAATCATTATAATAGAGGAGAACGAACTCTGTAGCTATATCAGAACCTGAGATATAGATCTTTGAATGTAGAAAAATTCTCAAAAACCTACAAAAATCCATAACTCCACATTGAATGTCCGCGCATAGCTCCTCTCCAACTAAAGCGAATTAAGTGTTCAAAAACTCAAAAGAAAGAAGATGTTTCAGCGAGTGTTCTTAAACCAAAACGAACTCTGTAGCTATATTAAAACCTGAGATATAGATCTTTGAATGTAGAAAAATTGCCAAAAACCTACAAAAATCCATAATTTCACATTGAATGTCCGCGCCTAGCTCCTCTCCAACTCAACCGATTTAAGTGTTCAGGAACTCAAAAGAAAGAAGGTGTTTTAGCGAGTGCTCTTAAACCAAAACGAACTCTGTAGCTATATTAGAACCTGAGATATAGATCTTTGACTGTAGAAAAATTGCCAAAAACCTACAAAAATCCATAACTCCACATTGAATGTCCGCGCCTAGCTCCTCTCCAACTCAACCGATTTAAGTGTTCAAAAACTAAAAAAAAGAAGGTATTTCAGCGAGTGTTCTTAAACCAAAACGAACTCTGTAGCTATATTAAAACCTGAGATATAGATCTTTGAATGTAGAAAAATTCTCAAAAACCTACAAAAATCCATAACTCCACATTGAATGTCCGCGCATAGCTCCTCTCCAACTAAAGCGAATTAAGTGTTCAAAAACTCAAAAGAAAGAAGATGTTTCAGCGAGTGTTCTTAAACCAAAACGAACTCTGTAGCTATATTAAAACCTGAGATATAGATCTTTGAATGTAGAAAAATTGCCAAAAACCTACAAAAATCCATAATTTCACATTGAATGTCCGCGCCTAGCTCCTCTCCAACTCAACCGATTTAAGTGTTCAAAAACTAAAAAGAAAGAAGGTGTTTCAGCGAGTGTTCTTAAACCAAAACGAACTCTGTAGCTATATTAGAACATGAGATATAGATCTTTGACTGTAGAAAAATTGCCAAAAACCTACAAAAATCCATAACTCCACATTGAATGTCCGCGCCTAGCTCCTCTCCAACTCAACCGATTTAAGTGTTCAAGAACTAAAAAGAAAGAAGGTATTTCAGCGAGTGTTCTTAAACCAAAACGAACTCTGTAGCTATATTAAAACCTGAGATATAGATCTTTGAATGTAGAAAAATTGCCAAAAACCTACAAAAATCCATAATTTCACATTGAATGTCCACGCCTAGCTCCTCTCCAACTCAACCGATTTAAGTGTTCAAAAACTAAAAAGAAAGAAGGTGTTTCAGCGAGTGTTCTTAAACCAAAACGAACTCTGTAGCTATATTAAAACCTGAGATATAGATCTTTGAATGTAGAAAAATTGCCAAAAACCTACAAAAATCCATAATTTCACATTGAATGTCCGCGCCTAGCTCCTCTCCAACTCAACCGATTTAAGTGTTCAAGAACTAAAAAGAAAGAAGGTATTTCAGCGAGTGTTCTTAAACCAAAACGAACTCTGTAGCTATATTAGAACATGAGATATAGATCTTTGACTGTAGAAAAATTGCCAAAAACCTACAAAAATCCATAACTCCACATTGAATGTCCGCGCCTAGCTCCTCTCCAACTCAACCGATTTGATTGTTCAAAAACTCAAAAGAAAGAAGATGTTTCAGCGAGTGTTCTTAAACCAAAACGAACTCTGTAGCTATATCAGAACTTGAGATATAGATCTTTCACTGTAGAAAAATTGCCAAAAACCTACAAAAATCCATAACTCCACATTGAATGTCCGCGCCTAGCTCCTCTCCAACTCAACCGATTTGATTGTTCAAAAACTCAAAAGAAAGAAGATGTTTCAGCGAGTGTTCTTAAACCAAAACGAACTCTGTAGCTATATCAGAACTTGAGATATAGATCTTTCACTGTAGAAAAATTGCCAAAAACCTACAAAAATCCATAACTCCACATTGAATGTCCGCGCCTAGCTCCTCTCCAACTCAACCGATTTAAGTGTTCAGAAACTCAAAAGAAAGAAGGTATTTCAGCGAGTGTTCTTAAACCAAAACGAACTCTGTAGCTATATTAGAACCTGAGATATAGATCTTTGACTGTAGAAAAATTGCCAAAAACCTACAAAAATCCATAACTCCACATTGAATGTCCGCGCATAGCTCCTCTCCAACTAAACCGAATTAAGTGTTCAAAAACTCAAAAGAAAGAAGATATTTTAGCGAGTGTTCTTAAACTAAAACGAACTCTGTAGCTATATTAGAACCTGAGATATAGATCTTTGAATGTAGAAAAATTGTCAAAAACCTACAAAAATCCATAACTCCACATTGAATGTCCGCGCATAGCTCCTCTCCAACTAAACCGAATTAAGTGTTCAAAAACTCAAAAGAAAGAAGATATTTTAGCGAGTGTTCTTAAACTAAAACGATTTCTGTAGCTATATTAGAACCTGAGATATAGATCTTTGAATGTAGAAAAATTGTCAAAAACCTACAAAAATCCATAACTCCACATTGAATGTCCGCGCATAGCTCCTCTCCAACTAAACCGAATTAAGTGTTCAAAAACTCAAAAGAAAGAAGGTGTTTCGGCGAGTGTTCTTGAACCAAAACGAATTCTGTAGCTATATTAGAACCTGAGATATAGATCTTTGAATGTAGAAAAATTGTCAAAAACCTACAAAAATCCATAACTCCACATTGAATGTCCGCGCCTAGCTCCTCTCCAACTCAACCGATTTGATTGTTCAAAAACTCAAAAGAAAGAAGATGTTTCAGCGAGTGTTCTTAAACCAAAACGAACTCTGTAGCTATATCAGAACTTGAGATATAGATCTTTCACTGTAGAAAAATTGCCAAAAACCTACAAAAATCCATAACTCCACATTGAATGTCCGCGCCTAGCTCCTCTCCAACTCAACCGATTTAAGTGTTCAGAAACTCAAAAGAAAGAAGGTATTTCAGCGAGTGTTCTTAAACCAAAACGAACTCTGTAGCTATATTAGAACCTGAGATATAGATCTTTGACTGTAGAAAAATTGCCAAAAACCTACAAAAATCCATAACTCCACATTGAATGTCCGCGCATAGCTCCTCTCCAACTAAACCGAATTAAGTGTTCAAAAACTCAAAAGAAAGAAGATATTTTAGCGAGTGTTCTTAAACTAAAACGAACTCTGTAGCTATATTAGAACCTGAGATATAGATCTTTGAATGTAGAAAAATTGTCAAAAACCTACAAAAATCCATAACTCCACATTGAATGTCCGCGCATAGCTCCTCTCCAACTAAACCGAATTAAGTGTTCAAAAACTCAAAAGAAAGAAGATATTTTAGCGAGTGTTCTTAAACTAAAACGATTTCTGTAGCTATATTAGAACCTGAGATATAGATCTTTGAATGTAGAAAAATTGTCAAAAACCTACAAAAATCCATAACTCCACATTGAATGTCCGCGCATAGCTCCTCTCCAACTAAACCGAATTAAGTGTTCAAAAACTCAAAAGAAAGAATATATTTTAGTGAGTGTTCTTAAACCAAAACGAAGTCTCTATCTTGAATATAACCTGAGATATTGAGGATAGAACTTGTGTATGTGAAAAACTCCCATAAGTAATGTACAGAAGGGAATCGCATTTGAGTATAACTTGAGCTAGAGCTGAGAGCTGGGACAGCTTTTTTCGGAAAAAAATTTTTGCTAAACTTTTAGAAGAATTGTTATAATTTGGACAGATTTCGTGAAAATTTAGAAGATACGAACCAAGAGCAGGTAAAGAGTATGCATCAGGACTTGGGCGTCAAAAAAGAGTCAAAGCATCAGAGAAGAACAGTAAAACGAAGTTTTTTCGAAATAAAATGATAATTAATAGTTTCTTTCTGTTTTATACCGACTTATAACCAAACTAAATTCAAATTCGTCTTAAATGTCACTGCTACAACTCTATTGAAAAATCCTATTTCAGTACTTCTCTTTTTGCTCCCGCTTCATCCAATTCGCATCTTAGGTTGGTTTATTAAATTTCGTGTCAGATTTCTTCATTCTGAAGTATAAAAATAAAGTCATTGATCATATATGATCCTTTTTGTCCTGTGGATACGAGATATTTGTTTTATTCCATAAATTTATCACGCAATAAATCGTTTCATAACTTCATGTCAAACAAAACATAAGTTTTAAGTCCTTAATATTGTGTATTCGATATTTTAATAATAGATAAAAAACATGAAATGACACAGGTGCTAAAGTTGATGATGGCTTACGAATTCTGATCCTCTAACTGATTATGTTCCTTAAAACATTTTCGATAATAAAATAATACAAAAGAATTGGTTCTATTGAATATTTTGTTTTCGGAAAAATTTCGAGTTCTTTGGGTTGATTTTTTTTAATAAACACACCTTCACATTATTTTATGAACTACCCTTAGGGAACGTGAGAAATTAAACCCCTTAATGCTTTATCAAAGGCATTGGAAAGTATTTGAAGATTGTTTCATTAAAATTTTATACTTTAAAACTTTGAAACGAAATAAATTAGATTATAATTATTTTTAAAAATCTAGGCATACAAGGGTTGTTGCTTTTTTTGTTTTGTAACGAAAACATTTATATTCGAATATTGTTTTCCAAAATATTCTCCATTAAGATCAATACATCAATCATCAACCGCTTCTTCGGGTGTAGAAAAACGAACCCGCAATTCATTTTTGAACTTTTGATAAGAAGAAATCATTTGGTGTCAAACGAAGATTGTTCAAAAACGTTTTCTGTTTGAACTGATGTGTGAGGGAATGATTCGTCTTCTGAGAATCAGTTTCACTGATTTTTTTCGAACATTTCTTACAAACAAATGCTTGTGTATCGTTTAGAAAGTCTATTTCGAAAAAAACAAGCAACAATTTTTGCGTGCGCGGACAATTCTTGTTGGATTTGGCTGGCCTTGAAGAACCCATACAGTCGAAGAAGTTCCTCCTGTAGCGAAGTTTGACCGCTAAGTCGAAGAGAGTTGATCGACAAAAAACAGTTGGTTTAATCCACGTGAAGAGTCATACAAAACGAAAAAGTTTGTGACTAAACTCCAGTTTTTGACCTAGATAAATGTTTCAAATATCTGCAAACGACACGTTCTGAGTACGTACTCCATTAAAAATGTCAAACTTTATTAGAGAAATGTCAAATTTGACATATTTACATCGGTTTTGCTGTATTTGAAAATTTAAGTAGCCACCCTCGTATAAATTCCTACTTTTCTTCTAAGGCCCTCCGCACACGGGTCGACTCATTTGCAATTCGAGTTGTCAACGGGAGTCGCACGCAACCTTGTCACAGTGGGAGTCCTCACAGGTGCCAACTGCCAGTCGTCAACTCAAATCCAGTTGGCAACGTGAATCGCATGAGTTGCAGCAACGCTAACTCCCGGTTGCCTGCAATCTCAGTCGCGTAGTTGCGTACCGTACACCACAGGTGCGCAGGACATTTAAATTGAGTTTTATTTCTTTTGTTGAAGACGTGGAGAAGCATGAATTCTTCAAAGCTTTTTTTGTCATCCTATAGAATGCTACAAACTTTGTATCTGTTTGTTTAAGTTCTTCGGCAGCAACAAACAGCCTGCATCTTAGGTTTTTTTATAATTTCACTCGTCCGAGCTCTGTTACCGACTGAAACCGACTATCAGCCTAGAGTTGCGGATGAAGTTGCTTACATGGTCCTCCTATGTGTGGACTCCAGGTCGCACAACTCCGATTGCGTATTGCGCAGTAAAGTTGCAAACTCAAATTGCAAATGAATCGACCCGTGTGCGGATGGCCTAAGAGTTTTAGTCAGCAGTTTCTCAGTAATACCAGGAAAATAGTGAACATCATACAGTGATGAGAAAGAGACGGATATTGAATTAAATACAATAATTTTTATGAAATAGTTCATTTGAAAGAGTAAATAGAAGGTGAAGGTGTGGCAGTTTCATATCTTTAGAAAAAAATAATAAGAATGTTAGTATTTTTGATATAGAAAACTGAATCAAAAGATTAATACGAGGGGCGACTATTGAATAACAAGATTGGTGATATAAAATATTTTATTTTCTTTAATTACTTTCAATATATAACCCTATTCTATCCCTACATCTCTCTATAAGAATCTTCCATTGTTCTAAACAGTACAGAAAGTCGTTTTTTGTGAATTCCTTGAGCACTCCTGTCATTTTTACCTTCTCAGCTCCAACAGACTCTAATCTAGTTTCTTTTAATCCAGATTTTACATTAGGAAAGATGTAGAAGTCGCTCGGTACAAAATCTGGCGAATAAGGTGGGTAGTTCCACACTGGAATGTTGTACTTGGTTAAGAAACTCTTGACGGACACTTCCTTTAGATCCCTGTTTGCTGCATTTTTGTTTCATATCCCACGGAAATGGGATGAAAAGTATCCTTCTCCTGATTCTAGAACCAGGTTCTTTTAAACGGACTTATTTTAGTACCATCAACAAATGACAGTGGGTAATGGATTCTATTTTGAGATCATTCATTAATGATCCTTTTAGCATTAATGGGTTGAATTTTGAACAATTATTGCTTGAACGGAGTATTTCCAACCTAAATGATCGAAACAACGCTCCAACAGAATCAAATCTAGTTCCTTTTGATCCAGATTTGACATTAGGAGACACGT
The DNA here is from genome assembly GCF_026230105.1 of Diorhabda sublineata. Taxonomy (NCBI): domain Eukaryota; kingdom Metazoa; phylum Arthropoda; class Insecta; order Coleoptera; family Chrysomelidae; genus Diorhabda; species Diorhabda sublineata. The sequence continues at coordinate 2,910,627 of NC_079482.1, forward strand.
AGAAGTCACACGGTGCAAGATCCGGCGAATAAGGTGGGCAGTTCCACACTGGAATGTTGTACTTGGTTAAAAACATCTTGACGGACACTTCCTTTAGATCTCTGTTTGCTGCATTGCATTATACCACGTTCCACTTTCCATGGAAATGGGATAAAACGTATCCAAGTCTTTCTCCAGGTTCTAGAACCACGATCTTCTGAACTGACTTACTTTTAGTACCATCGACAAATGACAGTGGGTGATGGATTCTATTTTGAGATCAGTAATGATCCTTTTAGCATTAATGGGTTGAATTTTGAACAATTATTGCTTGAACGGAGTATTTCCAACCTAAATGATCGAAACAACGCTCCAACAGAATCAAATCTAGTTCCTTTTGATCCAGATTTGACATTAGGAGACACGTAGAAGTCACACGGTGCAAGATCCGGCGAATAAGGTGGGCAGTTCCACACTGGAATGTTGTACTTGGTTAAAAACATCTTGACGGACACTTCCTTTAGATCTCTGTTTGCTGCATTGCATTATACCACGTTCCACTTTCCATGGAAATGGGATAAAACGTATCCAAGTCTTTCTCCAGGTTCTAGAACCACGATCTTCTGAACTGACTTACTTTTAGTACCATCGACAAATGACAGTGGGTGATGGATTCTATTTTGAGATCAGTAATGATCCTTTTAGCATTAATGGGTTGAATTTTGAACAATTATTGCTTGAACGGAGTATTTCCAACCTAAATGATCGAAACAACGCTCCAACAGAATCAAATCTAGTTCCTTTTGATCCAGATTTGACATTAGGAGACACGTAGAAGTCACACGGTGCAAGATCCGGCGAATAAGGTGGGCAGTTCCACACTGGAATGATGTACTTGGTTAAAAACATCTTGACGGACACTTCCTTTAGATCTCTGTTTGCTGCATTGCATTATACCACGTTCCACTTTCCATGGAAATGGGATAAAACGTATCCAAGTCTTTCTCCAGGTTCTAGAACCACGATCTTCTGAACTGACTTACTTTTAGTACCATCGACAAATGACAGTGGGTGATGGATTCTATTTTGAGATCAGTAATGATCCTTTTAGCATTAATGGGTTGAATTTTGAACAATTATTGCTTGAACGGAGTATTTCCAACCTAAATGATCGAAACAACGCTCCAACAGAATCAAATCTAGTTCCTTTTGATCCAGATTTGACATTAGGAGACACGTAGAAGTCACACGGTGCAAGATCCGGCGAATAAGGTGGGCAGTTCCACACTGGAATGTTGTACTTGGTTAAAAACATCTTGACGGACACTTCCTTTAGATCTCTGTTTGCTGCATTGCATTATACCACGTTCCACGTTCCATGGAAATGGGATAAAACGTATCCAAGTCTTTCTCCAGGTTCTAGAACCACGATCTTCTGAACTGACTTACTTTTAGTACCATCGACAAATGACAGTGGGTGATGGATTCTATTTTGAGATCATTAATGATCCTTTTAGCATTAATGGGTTGAACAATTATTGCTTGAACGGTGTATTTCATTGATATAGAAAATTGAATCAAGAGATTAATACGAGTGGTGGATATTAAATAACAAAATTGGTGATTTCCATTGTTCAAAACAGTACAGAAAGTCGTTTTTTGTCGGTTCCTTGAGTGCGCCTGTCAGTTTTACCTTCACAGGTCCAACAGACTCAAATCTAGTTACTTTTAATCGAGATTTGACATTAGGAGACACGTAGAAGTCACACGGTGCAAGATCCGGCGAATAAGGTGGGCAGTTCCACACTGGAATGTTGTACTTGGTTAAAAACATCTTGACGGACACTTCCTTTAGATCTCTGTTTGCTGCATTGCATTATACCACGTTCCACGTCCCATGGAAATGGGATAAAATGTATCAAAGTCTTTCTCCAGGTTCTAGAACCACGATCTTCTGAACTGACTTACTTTTAGTACCATCGACAAATGACAGTGGGTGATGGATTCTATTTTGAGATCATTAATGATCCTTTTAGCATTAATGGGTTGAACAATTATTGCTTGAACGGTGTATTTTTATTCAAAATTATCAAAACAAAGTGAAATAAAACTTTTAAATTCGTTTTAGGTTATTTAAATTGTAGATTTTCATATTAACATCTACTACACCGCCATAATTGTTCAAAAAAACACATTGTTTCCAAAAGACACAATTTTGAAGTTCTTTGAATTGAATTGAATAAAATTCGTCGCGACTTTATAGATTGAATCGATTTGAACAGATAAATTGCGAACAAATGCGATGTTAAGAATATGTGCTTTTGCTATAAAATAATAAATAAAAAAAAATTCATAACACCAAGACCGTGCGCTAATTACCGCATGCTGCAGCAGCTCCAAACTATAAAAATTACAAATCTCACGAGCTTTTCGTTATGATTTCATGTTATATAATTTTACTTTGAAATTAAATTTTACTTTGCCACTGTTCTCATGAGCACTATGGTTAAGAACACGATGAAGTTTCCTCTTTTAATATGTTGGATAATTCAATAAAGCCCAAAATTTTGAGCGAGCAACTTTGATGGATCCATTATAAGTGAATAATTTACATAGGAATGTTTGTGTAAGTACAAATATACACTTGATATCATGTGGGACAGGACAGTAATTAGTTTTATAGTATTTTCTATGTGGAATGCTGTAAATACTGATATAGAGTTATTAAAAAAAATATATCCCCTTTGATCTATGTGAGGATAGTGCTGGAAACATTCCAAGTGATTCTAATAATTCAAGGATGGAGTGAAAAAATGTAAATGTGAACTTTTACATGAACCTTTTCACCAAAAAAATGGAAGAGAACTTTTCCATTAATGAAAATTGGAAAGCTTGTATTAATTAACCATGTAGGGATGTCGTGGATTAATAAAACTACAGTTTCATTCAAAATTTCCTGGACTATAAACAATTTGTTAACGTAGGTAATATCAATATAGACATTTAATTACACATTTGAATATTATGAATATGAGTTTGACGATATAAATAATTCTAAACTACTATCTGAAGGCCAGGAGTGACTCAAGCCCAATGGTTAACAATCCGCAACTTTTACAACGACCTGTACAATCCAAAACGAATTTTTTAATCGATTTTCTAACTAAAAAAGTTACTTTCAATTTGACTCGATTAAAATTATGGCTTAGGAGATATTTTTAGATCGTTCTACATGCCAAAGAAACCGTCCTGATTATTTTCCAAAATCAATTCCAGATTATAAAAAACTTTACATAAAATATTGATTGATCCTCGTATAATTGTCTTCAGCCAATTGCATCTAATATACTTACAAAAGGAATAAATGCAAATTTAGTTAGTTAGCCGACAACTTATCAAATGAAAACAAAAAAAAACTATAATAAATGTTCGAATTGTGCACTTTGCACTTGTGCACACAATGAGTTGAAAATTGTAATTGATAAGGACGATGAATTAAACACCGACGAGAATGGAATAGGACCAGTTCTTAAATCAATTTCCATTCAATGTATCCATATTTTGAGGTATTTCTTGAACATTCTAGTTGATTAAAGTTAAACGCCACTCAGTTCAGAGATATCCCGATATAAACATTGAAAGGGTTGCATTTTATCTATAAAAGTAAATTCTAGAAAGTTTCCCGTTACAAAATATTCCCAAAAGGGAAGGTACTAGTGTTTATACACGTTTTATGAGGAAGTGAATAACCTTGGTAGTTCTAGCAAACCATAATCTACAGATATTAATCCCATAATAAACTTATGGGACATTATCAAGGGAATAAAAACAACTAATTTCACAATAAATAGACTCAAAATAGAAAAAAAAATGTGACTTGTTATGATAAACTCTTATTATCATGTTATTGTACCTGTTAATATTTTTTAAATTTCTCAATTACATTTTTTTTCTTTTTTAATAACTTATGAAATATTTCCTAATATAATTTATTGTTATTATAACTTAAAATGTTGTTATGAACCCATATTTCACAAAATATCTCTCATAATTCATCAACTCATTTAATTTTATATACGAGGGTTGCTGATAAAGTTTATAAATGTGGCAACACAGATGTGAAGATGTCAAATCCGATATTACCATTACCATAAATCGTGTGATGAATTTCTATGATTTTCGACGTGGATTAAACCATCTCGAGCCATTATATTTCGCCGGTATGCCGGACCCGGTCAATTCTGAATGATACACCAGGATTTGTTTGCCACAAGTGTTCGTAAAAATCACTGGAACCAATCGCAGAAGACGAATCATTCTCCACCACGACACGTCAAAGTCAAAACATCGAATTGATGGGTTTGACTGGACTGGAACCCTTCTTAGTCCCCCAGATCAAAAAGAAATTATGAGATCAACGTTTTTCAACACCCGAATTGGAAAACAATGAAATCATATCCAATTTTAAATATTTGTTTTAATTTGTCTCAAAATTTGAGTAGCGAAAAACTTTATTTACACCAACGTTGCTAATAAAACTTTTTGAAATTCGAGGTTAATCTCAGATTGAACGTTTCGAATAAACGTATTTAAATTTCCTCTTGTTTCTATCAAACTTTAATCGGTGGGTGGGTTTCTGGTTTACTTTAACAGTCCTTTTTTCTAAGTACGATCCTGAACGCGTGTAATTTCCTTTACCTGAGTAAACTATGCTAAGAAGAGGTAAAATTCGTTAGGTACACTAACTTAGTTAATACCCAGTTCTAGTATGCCTCTAAGAAAATGCGGTGATGATAAATTACAAAGGATGATTGAATTTAAAACGGAAAATTATTTTTTAAAAAAATGAAACGTTTCATGTACATACGTAGTGAAAAACTATGACTCTACCAATCAGATCTATGATGAAATCTCTTCGTTATTTGCTAGAAGAATCAAGGTGAACAATGCATCAAAAATCACTACAGCAAAAACGGGATATACAGTGTGAGCCAAGTCAGGTATAATCCTATTTTCCAATAAATCTAAATACGCCTAAAATGGAAAAAAGGATCAATTATTTTGTCGCCTATTATTCCAGTTCATACATTCAGTTTTTCGGGATATTGGGTGTGGGATTCACGCATCGAACGAGGATTGTTACGTGACCAGTATCTACAATCATTTCGATTTACGTTTCCATTATTTGGATCGTTTTGATTGTAACATTTTTCCTCCATTAGGTCCACAAACTCTTCTCGTCTATCAAAATCGTTATCTGACAACTCTTGAACCAACGTTACTTTGTATGGATTAAATTTATTATCAAATGAAATTTTCATTATGGATTTTTGCGAAATATTAAGTTCCCTGGATATTTGTCTAGTATTCAAATGTGAATCGTCTTCCAACGGGACACAAATATCTAGAGATTTTTTTGAATCATGGTGCAGAAAAACTGCATCAACTGTAAGTCAGGGCGCAGAAAAACAGCATCAACTGTAAATCTGGTGCAGAAAAACTGCATCAACTGTAAATCAGGGCGCAGAAAAACTGCATCAACTGTAATTCATGGGGCAGAAAAACTGCATTAACTGTTAATCTGGTGCAGAAAAACTGCATCAACTGTAAATCATGGTGCAGAAAAACTGCATCAACTGTAAATCCGGGCGCAGAAAAACTGCATTAACTGTAAATCTGGTGCAGAAAAACTGCATTAACTGTAAATCAGGGCGCAGAAAAACTGCGTCAACTGTAAATCAGGGCGCAGAAAAACTGCATCAACTGTAAATCATGGTGCAGAAAAACTGCATCAACTGTAAATTCAGGGCGCAGAAAAACTGCATCAACTGTAAATCAGGGCTCAGAAAAACTGCATGAACTGTAAATCAGGGTGCAGAAAAACTGCATCAACTGTAAATCATGGTGCAGAAAAACTGCATCAACTGTAAATTCAGGGCGCAGAAAAACTGCATCAACTGTAAATCATGGTGCAGAAAAACTGCATCAACTGTAAATCAGGGCTCAGAAAAACTGCATGAACTGTAAATCAGGGTGCAGAAAAACTGCATCAACTGTAAATCATGGTGCAGAAAAACTGCATCAACTGTAAATTCAGGGCGCAGAAAAACTGCATTAACTGTAAATCATGGGGCAGAAAAACTGTATCAACTGTAAGTCAGGGCGCAGAAAAACTGCATCAACTGTAAATCAGGGCGCAGAAAAACTGCATCAACTGTAAATCAGGGCGCAGAAAAACTGCGTCAACTGTAAATCAGAACGCAGAAAAACTGCATTAACTGTAAATCTGGTGCAGAAAAACTGCATCAACTGTAAATCAGGGCGCAGAAAAACTGCATCAACTGTAAATCAGGGCGCAGAAAAACTGCATCAACTGTAAATCGGGGCGCAGAAAAACTGCGTCAACTGTAAATCAGAACGCAGAAAAACTGCATTAACTGTAAATCTGGTGCAGAAAAACTGCATCAAATGTAAATCAGGGCGCAGAAAAACTGCGTCAACTGTAAATCTGGTGCAGAAAAACTGCATCAACTGTAAATCAGGGCGCAGAAAAACTGCATTAACTGTAAATCAGGGCGCAGAAAAACTGCATCAACTGTAAATCCGGGCGCAGAAAAACTGCATTAACTGCAAATCTGGTGCAGAAAAACTGCGTCAACTGTAAATCAGAACGCAGAAAAACTGCATCAACTGTAAATCAGGGCGCAGAAAAACTGCGTCAACTGTAAATCAGAACGCAGAAAAACTGCATTAACTGTAAATCTGGTGCAGAAAAACTGCATCAAATGTAAATCAGGGCGCAGAAAAACTGCGTCAACTGTAAATCTGGTGCAGAAAAACTGCATCAACTGTAAATCAGGGCGCAGAAAAACTGCATTAACTGTAAATCAGGGCGCAGAAAAACTGCATCAACTGTAAATCCGGGCGCAGAAAAACTGCATTAACTGTAAATCTGGTGCAGAAAAACTGCGTCAACTGTAAATCAGAACGCAGAAAAACTGCATCAACTGTAGATAAATCGTTTACTGAACCAGTTTCGTTAAAGTTTGTTATTAATTTACTGACTTAAAGATTATTAGAAAAGACGAATTTTATAACAAAAGAGACCTAAAATAAAGAATATAGGAAGAATAAACAAAATGAAAAATTGGAAAATAGTGAATGCCATTATGTTACAATGTTGGCAATCAAAAAGATCCTTCCGATTCATATCTACAATCCGTTCATCCCGTATTATAGAAAGTTTTTTGTACGATGTAGCCAAAGAATTATCAAGTGGCGATGCTGTAGATAATACTGATGATGCAGCAACTAGAACTATTGGTAAATTCAGAGAATATGATTATTGAAATTGATTATTAAATGCCAAAAAGGAGAGAATGTTTTTTGAAATATAACTTGGACTATTCTACTATCCGCCTAACATAATTAATAATAAAAAATGTTATTTATTGTAAATCTGTTTATTGTTTAATACTAGACGTATTTCAAATTTCCAGTCTCTAATTACAAACATTATTTTGAATAAACTTCGATATAATAAAGTCGGAAATTGTATAGAACCTTAATTTTCCGTTGGTGATTATTCAAACCATCAGTAATGGTGAGGTGGCATCGCAACGGATTTTCAATTTGACAGCTTATTTTCTCTTAAATGAACGCTACCTTATCGCTTTAGTCTATGAGCTAACCAGAATGAATACAAAATTTATTTCAGTTAATTCAGCGAGCAACAAAATTGTTCCGGTAAAGATAAGGATTTCAGGAAAAGCATTTTCAGGTTTGGTGAGTTTCATCCCTCTTCCTTTTATATGGAGTCTGCTGGATCCATCTTGCCGGGAAGTTGTTAAAGGAAATGTCTTAGTTAGATTTATGTCTTGGCACTATATGCTGAAGATAAATTGAGAATAGTACACTGAAAAATGTTGGTACATTATTCTTACTGTTTATGATAAATATTGGGGATAATCGCGAAATTTTAGATAAAGATATTTCAGCTAAACTTTAGATTATGGACCGTCGATTTTTCATGACAAACACTCCTTAAGGTTACGAGTCAATATACGAGGTTTTAAATTGCAGGGATGATCATCCAGTGTACCAAGGTTTGAAAACCTTGATAAAAACCACGTTTCTAATCGATCTTTCATGAAAAACCCAAATACTTCCAAACAGGATTGAAAATAAAATAAAGCTTATAAAAAAACACAGAGATTGCTTTTCTTAAATTTGATTTAAACATAATACAAACCGAATTATGATTTATTGAAGGTTGAATATTTTTATCGAACGAAAATTTTTCAAAATTCAACGTCGAGTAATAGAAAAACGGTCAACTTTTTGATATAATTGTATTTAACCTTTTTCACAAAGTACTTTCAAAAAGTTTTAAAATGAGAGTTGGTGGAACTTTTTAGCATTAAAACTAAGAAAGTTATGATTGAAATAAAATTGATTTATATTTTTTGAATAAAATGATGATGATTTATTTTATTCACGTACTAATAATGATTTCTGAAAGTTTGAACGATTTAAAATGTAGAATTTCGAAAAAAATTACGTGTAAAGTCGGAAAATTCTAAAAAATTTCTCCTTTTTTCAAAATTTCTGAAAAACTATAGGATATACATAAAAATTGACGGGAAACAAAACGTCAGTATTTTTTTTAACAAATATTTTGCTTTCCACAAATTTTTTGTAACTTCTAAAACAACTGACAAATCGTACCCTAACTTATAACTGATACCATATTCAAACCCTTTGTACGTTGCCCTTTGAAAAATACAGGACTTAAGAGAATTCAAACGTTTATAAGCTAACAGTTTATAAAATTTTTTATAAATTTTAGGTTTTTAGCATCTAATTTTTTGAAAATTAACGGACATATGGCCAAGAAACTTAATAAACTTTTTTCAAATTTTGGAGTTTGTAGTTTTTGGAGTATAAATGAAAGTGTGTATCGGAAATGTGAATAATTTTTGCATTTTCTCGTCATAAGGGATGATTTATAGGGGTTGAGGATTTTAAATACATATTATTCCAGTTAAGAGAGATAAAAAATGCCAATTTGAAAGACCTAACCTAACTTAACCTAACTAAAAAATTGTATTTGTGCGTCTATGAATATTTTTTAAAACTTTTTTCCCAAAATAAGGGATGATTTATAAGGATTGAACATTTGGGCTTCAAAATATTTGAGTTGAACACAAACAAAAAGAGTCAATTAAATATAAATAAGTTACTTCAAAGCTATTTAATTTTTTTACTTTTATATTAACCGGGGGTGCTTTATAAGGGATGAAATAAATCAAGAACGGTAGAAAAATCATGAATACTATATTACAACTTTTATTTAACCCTTAAAACAATTTTTCTACTCATTAAATGCTTTTATTTATAATTTTATTGATTTTTTGCAATAAGGGGTAGTTTTCACCCCTAATAGTGATTAGCACATAACGGCATAAAGTAGATTTTGAAGATAAGGGTAAGTCAAGCTTAATTCCAAATTTTCATGCATATCGATGTGAGTTCATGGAAATCAGAGGTAATACTTCATTTCTGCATGGGAACCTGGACTTTTGAGAAATTATTTTTCAAAAATGTGTTTTTAGCTTTATGTGAAACTGAACGTAACTCGTTTAACACGTCAGCTTGTGTCCAATGTTGCCATTAATCATTTAGGGGATGGATTATGTTATTTTTTGATCCGTTACGTTATTTTCTCAATAATACTTTCAGAGGCCATGTTTCGATTTAGTTTCAAATTTTTATTTTACAAATTTGACTAACTGGTTTTTTGTTTTGAACTGGTTTATCTGTCACCATATAAGTGGAGACCATTCTGTTGGTAAGTTAGGTTAGGTCAGGTTGGACATGCGTAGATTAAACATGGCTGCTAGGTTAGGTTGTTTGTAAGGTAGGTTAGATCAGGGCTCCGCAACTAACCCCACCTTCCTTCAGAGGGATTATTTCGATTAGAAATAAATGTATTCGGTGACACTGCTATTCAAAGGTATCTTTTGGCTTGTTTCCCTTTTAGGATACGCAAATTCTACTCTTTCGAATGCGATGTTTACCGAGTTTGTATACAAATCAGTATAGCCGTTACTTATTCGGGTGGGAGCTGCTTGTTTATTGTTTTGACTCAAAAATTGAGCAACGGATTTTTATCTATATTAAAACTACAACTCCAACTTATAATTTATTGGAAAAAGTTTATGGCAATGGAAGTTAGCCGTGTCCACGTGTTTCTGACTGGCTTAGGCGTTTTCAAGATGGCCGAGATGGAAAAAGAAATCTTAATTTTTCATCAAGACAATGCTCCAGTTCATTCTGCATTATATGTTAAGTACAACATCCACCTTATTCGTCGGATCTCGCACCGTGCGACTTCCATCTTTTTCCTAGGGTCAAATCTGTGTTAAAAGAAACATATTTTGAGTTTTTGAAGTTGTGAGAGAAAAAACTGATAGAAAAAAGTCTTCATGCGATGTTTCCAACAATGCAAAATTGGTACGAAGGATAGAGGTGACCAAAATAGAAGTCTCGTTATTTAATAACTACACCTCGTAATTTAATCCCAGTTTAAGGTTCGTGCTGCAAATATTATTTATAAATAATTCATATGATAGTTTATAAAGTGTAAATTACGAATTAGTTTTATTAGTTTTCATATTATATACCAGGCATGTAATAAAAGTCAATTTTTACTTTAAGCGAGTTACGTTAAACAAAGTTCAATTTAACTTTCCGAAGACGTGTTTTATTTGGAACGCTTTCATCTTGTGTATTAATATTCAGTGGTTCAAACGAGCTTTAAGTTGTATATAGTGCTTAGAAAATTCCAATCTCTATCGGGTACAGGCATAATAAAAAATATTTAAAAGTAATTTTCGCGTTTTCTTGAATCATATCCGGCTTCATATTTAGTTTTTGCTCTGTTTTTTCGAAGAAGACGGAAAACTTAAAAAGATAATTATATAAATAACTATTTAATTTAATTTTAAAAGAAAGATTTTCAGTACATTAATTGCGGCGTAGGTAAAAATTGATGCCATAATTGTTAATGTAGTTATTTGAATAATAGTGTCAAAGATCGTTTTTTATTCATATTTCTCTGTGGATTTAGTTCCATGATATACACTTTACGTCAAAAGTCAAAAATAATAATAAATTGACACACGAAGGCACTGAAGTTAGCCTCTACTGGGTAACTGAAGATGATGAAAGTATTTGATTGCAAAAATTTAGATGAGAGAAGAAGAGACAGTTATAATGCATCTGTCAATTCTTCTGTGATTCAAAATAATATACAAGGCGTTCATAGAAGTAGTTGACACATTAAAACGCATTCTGACAGAACTACAATTAAGAACAAGTCTGAAATACGAAGAAAACGAAGAAGTCAAAACTATATCAGTGGAAAATTAGACAAACTGTAATCTGTGGCAGTGGAACGCGGTTTCCTAATAAAGCAGGGGATATTTGAGAAAGTGAAATACCAAGGGGAAAATATATAAAAAATTATTGTTGAGAACTCAATTTATTTGTAGAACTAGAACTTATAAATATCGTAAATCCAAAACATATCGAAGAGATTACTTCAAATTCCGTTTTATTTCAAATGTTGTTACTACAATTTTATTATTTAGAATTATTTTCAAAATTAACAATATCTCATTCCAAAAAAAGTGAAAAAGACTTGAAAATTTTGTAATAAATCCATTATCTATGGTGATATGTAAACTTAATGTATCTAAATACAGGATAAAACAAAAATATGAATCTATTTTTAGTAATTCAACGTTTATAATACCAAGGAACTTGTTGAACGTTTCTTTATAAGATGGTGGATAAGATATGATCGAGACACACGGTGTAGATGGCGCGCCTGTATGTTTAGAAGGTCGCGACTCGATTATGTGTTAGCTGGATCCCTGGATGAACATGAGTGAACGTGAAGTTCCGATCGTATTTGCGCAACCTATTGTCATTCGTTTTTTGTTGTGGGAAGGCATTAAAAACACAGAAATTCTTCGGCGTTTCCAAAATCCAATTGATAATGAGTACTTGAGCAGGTCTGATGTGCCTAAACGGGAAAAGATTGCCACGAAACCGTCTAGAATGAGCAAGGTCGTCGACCGTGAACCAGCCTTACACCAGAAAAGTTTGATCGCGTAAAACACCTTCGTGGAGTTTATCACCGATTGCTGACGCAATACGAGGTGAAGGGGGGCGGTTTTTCAACGCGAATCTTCACTATAGAAGAAACACGGATACACTATTACACTCCCAAAAGTAAGGTAGAGGAAGAAGGAAGAAGAGGTGCGAGTCAAAGTGAAGACAACCAAATCCGCTTTGTAATTATGTGTACTGCATTCTAGGACCGATAGGAAGCGCTGTACGTTAACTTCCTATTCACACAATGATCTATGAATGCTCTAAATTCCTGAAAACTGCTTATTGTTCTAATTTGTGCACTTACGCTTGATACAATATCAGAATGGGGATGGGAGATTTCATAATATCCCTATCACATTTGCAAACTGGGAAAAAGTACTCGGAGGTCAAACAGTTGATGAAAATACTTCTTGTGAATGCTTTCTAGTTAATCCATTATAGTAAATAGGTGATAAAATTGAGAAAAAAGAAGCCCAATGAGCTTCGCGCGCGCCAAAACCTCTATACTCCTAGAATTACAAGGTCAAGGCGACTAGCTGCTCAGTTAGCTCAAAACCAGCAGTGAGTTTGTTACTGTCAACGGTGTTAATGATGGTAAGCATGATATTTTTATTTTCTATTCTAATCATTCCATATTTTGTTTTGTTCGAGCTTTTAATTTCATCGGTGGGATTCCAAGGAGTAGGCAGATTGAGGCCTCGGAATCAGCCAAAAAAGGAGTGATTCGTTGCGTGAAGTAGGCAGATTGAGACCACTAAATCGGATCACTTCTTACCAATGAAGGAATAACCGCTCTATCCCCACCCTTCTCCTTATAATAGCTCCAAAGTAGGAGCCGAAGCGCGGTTCAACCCGTGAACGTAGTCCTGTAAAGTCCTAGATCTATCAGTGGTTTCTTATTGAGAATGTGGCAATGAAACACCAAAGTGGACAAACTTTAATATATTTTCCGAGTTTTCGAATACTTAGGGAAATTATTGAGATTTGTGGTGGCTTCAAGTTGTATAAATTGTAGAATTCTTGTAAAACTCAAATACAACTTGAAACCACCACAAATCTCAAATGAAAAATTCTAATATCTAAAATATACGAATTTTTAATGATAATAATCATTTTCACTTGGAAAAAACAACAAAGCAATCAAAAATAGATGGTAAATAATGAGAATGATAACTTCTAAAGTACTATTTTGATCAACTTAGTTCATGATTAAATAATTTGATCAAATTGAAATGATTTAATTGATAAACAAGTCCATCTAAAATTGATACATTCCTTCACTAGTTACTGCATTAATTACAAAAAAAACTCTCATCAGCTAACGACTAATTAGAAATATGTTATTAATATCAACCTATCATAAATTTGGTATGCAATTTGTTGATTAAGGCATATGTTTATTTTCGTATAATCACGATACTGCGATTAGCGATTCGATTTTTAATTAACTAGATTTATTCCACACACTGTATGTAGCTGCGGTTTAGACATCTGATACTATTAACATTGCTTATCATAGAAAATCATTTAAATTAGTAATGATAATTGTAGTTCGAGTGTAATTGTACCAGAAACGTTTTACTTAATGTGCTATCGTTGCGAGTATTGGCGTTAAGTCCAGATGACGTTAACTGAACGCAGGTGTACAGCGATTATTGACACTCGTTACGAAATAATAAACGTTTTGGTGGAAGTTACTTTGATGTTAGAGCACTAATTTACACCGTTTTTATGCTCAAACTAAAAATTGTTCAAACTTTGTCATTTAGTTTACGATATTATTGGCTATAACAAATTTTTATGCATTTTTTATAGTTTTTTTTCGGTTATTGTTTCTTATTATTGACAGACAGTAATCCCTCAACATATGTTCAACACAAATTACCTTTTATAATAACAACTTTTTCATTAACAGTAACGAAACTTTCGAAATAAACATCTTCTATAACTTTACTTTCAATTTTCGGTGTGAAAATTTTGGAAATATTGTTCGTTTAGAGCCTGCATAAAGTTAAAAACTTATTCATTCATATTTGTTCCAAAAATTTTGCAATAAGTTAGCCACAACATCTTATCATTCAGTATTTTCCAAAAATTCTACGACTACCTTTTTTAATGACAACTTTTTCATTAACAGTAACGAAACTTTCGAAATAAACATCTTCTACAACTTTACTTTCAATTTTCGGTGTGAAATTTTTGGAAATATTGTTCGTTTAGAGCCTGCATAAAGTTAAAAACTTATTCATTCATATTTGTTCCAAAAATTTTGCAATAAGTTAGCCACAACATCTTATCATTCAGTATTTTCCAAAAATTCTACGACTACCTTTTTTAATGACAACTTTTTCATTAACAGTAACGAAACTTTCGAAATAAACATCTTCTACAACTTTACTTTCAATTTTCGGTGTGAAATTTTTGGAAATATTGTTCGTTTAGAGCCTGCATAAAGTTAAAAACTTATTCATTCATATTTGTTCCAAAAATTTTGCAATAAGTTAGCCACAACATCTTATCATTCAGTATTTTCCAAAAATTCTACGACTACCTTTTTTAATGACAACTTTTTCATTAACAGTAACGAAACTTTCGAAATAAACATCTTCTACAACTTTACTTTCAATTTTCGGTGTGAAATTTTTGGAAATATTGTTCGTTTAGAGCCTGCATAAAGTTAAAAACTTATTCATTCATATTTGTTCCAAAAATTTTGCAATAAGTTAGCCACAACATCTTATCATTCAGTATTTTCCAAAAATTCTACGACTACCTTTTTTAATGACAACTTTTTCATTAACAGTAACGAAACTTTCGAAATAAACATCTTCTACAACTTTACTTTCAATTTTCGGTGTGAAATTTTTGGAAATATTGTTCGTTTAGAGCCTGC
The DNA here is from genome assembly GCF_026230105.1 of Diorhabda sublineata. Classification (NCBI taxonomy): domain Eukaryota; kingdom Metazoa; phylum Arthropoda; class Insecta; order Coleoptera; family Chrysomelidae; genus Diorhabda; species Diorhabda sublineata. The sequence goes on from NC_079482.1 coordinate 2,925,682, forward strand.
ATAAAGTTAAAAACTTATTCATTCATATTTGTTCCAAAAATTTTGCAATAAGTTAGCCACAACATCTTATCATTCAGTATTTTCCAAAAATTCTACGACTACCTTTTTTAATGACAACTTTTTCATTAACAGTAACGAAACTTTCGAAATAAACATCTTCTACAACTTTACTTTCAATTTTCGGTGTGAAATTTTTGGAAATATTGTTCGTTTAGAGCCTGCATAAAGTTAAAAACTTATTCATTCATATTTGTTCCAAAAATTTTGCAATAAGTTAGCCACAACATCTTATCATTCAGTATTTTCCAAAAATTCTACGACTACCTTTTTTAATGACAACTTTTTCATTAACAGTAACGAAACTTTCGAAATAAACATCTTCTATAACTTTACTTTCAATTTTCGGTGTGAAATTTTTGGAAATATTGTTCGTTTAGAGCCTGCATAAAGTTAAAAACTTATTCATTCATATTTTTTCCAAAAATTTTGCAATAAGTTAGCCACAACATCTTATCATTCAGTATTTTCCAAAAATTCTACGACTACCTTTTTTAATGACAACTTTTTCATTAACAGTAACGAAACTTTCGAAATAAACATCTTCTACAACTTTACTTTCAATTTTCGGTGTGAAATTTTTGGAAATATTGTTCGTTTAGAGCCTGCATAAAGTTAAAAACTTATTCATTCATATTTGTTCCAAAAATTTTGCAATAAGTTAGCCACAACATCTTATCATTCAGTATTTTCCAAAAATTCTACGACTACCTTTTTTAATGACAACTTTTTCATTAACAGTAACGAAACTTTCGAAATAAACATCTTCTACAACTTTACTTTCAATTTTCGGTGTGAAATTTTTGGAAATATTGTTCGTTTAGAGCCTGCATAAAGTTAAAAACTTATTCATTCATATTTGTTCCAAAAATTTTGCAATAAGTTAGCCACAACATCTTATCATTCAGTATTTTCCAAAAATTCTACGACTACCTTTTTTAATGACAACTTTTTCATTAACAGTAACGAAACTTTCGAAATAAACATCTTCTATAACTTTACTTTCAATTTTCGGTGTGAAATTTTTGGAAATATTGTTCGTTTAGAGCCTGCATAAAGTTAAAAACTTATTCATTCATATTTGTTCCAAAAATTTTGCAATAAGTTAGCCACAACATCTTATCATTCAGTATTTTCCAAAAATTCTACGACTACCTTTTTTAATGACAACTTTTTCATTAACAGTAACGAAACTTTCGAAATAAACATCTTCTATAACTTTACTTTCAATTTTCGGTGTGAAATTTTTGGAAATATTGTTCGTTTAGAGCCTGCATAAAGTTAAAAACTTATTCATTCATATTTGTTCCAAAAATTTTGCAATAAGTTAGCCACAACATCTTATCATTCAGTATTTTCCAAAAATTCTACGACTACCTTTTTTAATGACAACTTTTTCATTAACAGTAACGAAACTTTCGAAATAAACATCTTCTATAACTTTACTTTCAATTTTCGGTGTGAAATTTTTGGAAATATTGTTCGTTTAGAGCCTGCATAAAGTTAAAAACTTATTCATTCATATTTGTTCCAAAAATTTTGCAATAAGTTAGCCACAACATCTTATCATTCAGTATTTTCCAAAAATTCTACGACTACCTTTTTTAATGACAACTTTTTCATTAACAGTAACGAAACTTTCGAAATAAACATCTTCTACAACTTTACTTTCAATTTTCGGTGTGAAATTCTTGAAAATATTGTTCGTTTACAGTCTGCATAAAGTTAAAGACTTATTCATTCTTATTTGTTAAAAAAATTTTGCAATAAGTTAGCCACAACATCTTATCATTCAGTATTTTCCAAAAATTCTACGACTACCTTTTTTAATGACAACTTTTTCATTAACAGTAACGAAACTTTCGAAATAAACATCTTCTACAACTTTACTTTCAATTTTCGGTGTGAAAATTTTGGAAATATTGTTCGTTTAGAGCCTGCATAAAGTTAAAAACTTATTCATTCATATTTGTTCCAAAAATTTTGCAATAAGTTAGCCACAACATCTTATCATTCAGTATTTTCCAAAAATTCTACGACTACCTTTTTTAATGACAACTTTTTCATTAACAGTAACGAAACTTTCGAAATAAACATCTTCTACAACTTTACTTTCAATTTTCGGTGTGAAATTTTTGGAAATATTGTTCGTTTAGAGCCTGCATAAAGTTAAAGACTTATTCATTCTTATTTGTTAAAAAAATTTTGCAATAAGTTAGCCACAACATCTTATCATTCAGTATTTTCCAAAAATTCTACGACTACCTTTTTTAATGACAACTTTTTCATTAACAGTAACGAAACTTTCGAAATAAACATCTTCTACAACTTTACTTTCAATTTTCGGTGTGAAATTTTTGGAAATATTGTTCGTATACAGTCTGCATAAAGTTAAAGACTTATTCATTCATATTTGTTCCAAAAATTCTGCAATAAGTTAGCCACAACATCTTATCATTCAGTATTTTCCAAAAATTCTACGACTACCTTTTTTAATGACAACTTTTTCATTAACAGTAACGAAACTTTCGAAATAAACATCTTCTACAACTTTACTTTCAATTTTCGGTGTGAAATTCTTGAAAATATTGTTCGTATACAGTCTGCATAAAGTTAAAGACTTATTCATTCTTATTTGTTAAAAAAATTTTGCAATAAGTTAGCCACAACATCTTATCATTCAGTATTTTCCAAAAATTCTACGACTACCTTTTTTAATGACAACTTTTTCATTAACAGTAACGAAACTTTCGAAATAAACATCTTCTATAACTTTACTTTCAATTTTCGGTGTGAAATTTTTGGAAATATTGTTCGTTTAGAGCCTGCATAAAGTTAAAAACTTATTCATTCATATTTGTTCCAAAAATTTTGCAATAAGTTAGCCACAACATCTTATCATTCAGTATTTTCCAAAAATTCTACGACTACCTTTTTTAATGACAACTTTTTCATTAACAGTAACGAAACTTTCGAAATAAACATCTTCTATAACTTTACTTTCAATTTTCGGTGTGAAATTTTTGGAAATATTGTTCGTTTAGAGCCTGCATAAAGTTAAAAACTTATTCATTCATATTTGTTCCAAAAATTTTGCAATAAGTTAGCCACAACATCTTATCATTCAGTATTTTCCAAAAATTCTACGACTACCTTTTTTAATGACAACTTTTTCATTAACAGTAACGAAACTTTCGAAATAAACATCTTCTATAACTTTACTTTCAATTTTCGGTGTGAAATTTTTGGAAATATTGTTCGTTTAGAGCCTGCATAAAGTTAAAAACTTATTCATTCATATTTGTTCCAAAAATTTTGCAATAAGTTAGCCACAACATCTTATCATTCAGTATTTTCCAAAAATTCTACGACTACCTTTTTTAATGACAACTTTTTCATTAACAGTAACGAAACTTTCGAAATAAACATCTTCTATAACTTTACTTTCAATTTTCGGTGTGAAATTTTTGGAAATATTGTTCGTTTAGAGCCTGCATAAAGTAAAAACTTATTCATTCATATTTGTTCCAAAAATTTTGCAATAAGTTAGCCACAACATCTTATCATTCAGTATTTTCCAAAAATTCTACGACTACCTTTTTTAATGACAACTTTTTCATTAACAGTAACGAAACTTTCGAAATAAACATCTTCTACAACTTTACTTTCAATTTTCGGTGTGAAATTTTTGGAAATATTGTTCGTTTAGAGCCTGCATAAAGTTAAAAACTTATTCATTCATATTTGTTCCAAAAATTTTGCAATAAGTTAGCCACAACATCTTATCATTCAGTATTTTCCAAAAATTCTACGACTACCTTTTTTAATGACAACTTTTTCATTAACAGTAACGAAACTTTCGAAATAAACATCTTCTATAACTTTACTTTCAATTTTCGGTGTGAAATTTTTGGAAATATTGTTCGTTTAGAGCCTGCATAAAGTTAAAAACTTATTCATTCATATTTGTTCCAAAAATTTTGCAATAAGTTAGCCACAACATCTTATCATTCAGTATTTTCCAAAAATTCTACGACTACCTTTTTTAATGACAACTTTTTCATTAACAGTAACGAAACTTTCGAAATAAACATCTTCTACAACTTTACTTTCAATTTTCGGTGTGAAATTTTTGGAAATATTGTTCGTTTAGAGCCTGCATAAAGTTAAAAACTTATTCATTCATATTTGTTCCAAAAATTTTGCAATAAGTTAGCCACAACATCTTATCATTCAGTATTTTCCAAAAATTCTACGACTACCTTTTTTAATGACAACTTTTTCATTAACAGTAACGAAACTTTCGAAATAAACATCTTCTACAACTTTACTTTCAATTTTCGGTGTGAAATTCTTGAAAATATTGTTCGTATACAGTCTGCATAAAGTTAAAGACTTATTCATTCTTATTTGTTAAAAAAATTTTGCAATAAGTTAGCCACAACATCTTATCATTCAGTATTTTCCAAAAATTCTACGACTACCTTTTTTAATGACAACTTTTTCATTAACAGTAACGAAACTTTCGAAATAAACATCTTCTATAACTTTACTTTCAATTTTCGGTGTGAAATTTTTGGAAATATTGTTCGTTTAGAGCCTGCATAAAGTTAAAAACTTATTCATTCATATTTGTTCCAAAAATTTTGCAATAAGTTAGCCACAACATCTTATCATTCAGTATTTTCCAAAAATTCTACGACTACCTTTTTTAATGACAACTTTTTCATTAACAGTAACGAAACTTTCGAAATAAACATCTTCTATAACTTTACTTTCAATTTTCGGTGTGAAATTTTTGGAAATATTGTTCGTTTAGAGCCTGCATAAAGTTAAAAACTTATTCATTCATATTTGTTCCAAAAATTTTGCAATAAGTTAGCCACAACATCTTATCATTCAGTATTTTCCAAAAATTCTACGACTACCTTTTTTAATGACAACTTTTTCATTAACAGTAACGAAACTTTCGAAATAAACATCTTCTATAACTTTACTTTCAATTTTCGGTGTGAAATTTTTGGAAATATTGTTCGTTTAGAGCCTGCATAAAGTTAAAAACTTATTCATTCATATTTGTTCCAAAAATTTTGCAATAAGTTAGCCACAACATCTTATCATTCAGTATTTTCCAAAAATTCTACGACTACCTTTTTTAATGACAACTTTTTCATTAACAGTAACGAAACTTTCGAAATAAACATCTTCTATAACTTTACTTTCAATTTTCGGTGTGAAATTTTTGGAAATATTGTTCGTTTAGAGCCTGCATAAAGTAAAAACTTATTCATTCATATTTGTTCCAAAAATTTTGCAATAAGTTAGCCACAACATCTTATCATTCAGTATTTTCCAAAAATTCTACGACTACCTTTTTTAATGACAACTTTTTCATTAACAGTAACGAAACTTTCGAAATAAACATCTTCTACAACTTTACTTTCAATTTTCGGTGTGAAATTTTTGGAAATATTGTTCGTTTAGAGCCTGCATAAAGTTAAAAACTTATTCATTCATATTTGTTCCAAAAATTTTGCAATAAGTTAGCCACAACATCTTATCATTCAGTATTTTCCAAAAATTCTACGACTACCTTTTTTAATGACAACTTTTTCATTAACAGTAACGAAACTTTCGAAATAAACATCTTCTATAACTTTACTTTCAATTTTCGGTGTGAAATTTTTGGAAATATTGTTCGTTTAGAGCCTGCATAAAGTTAAAAACTTATTCATTCATATTTGTTCCAAAAATTTTGCAATAAGTTAGCCACAACATCTTATCATTCAGTATTTTCCAAAAATTCTACGACTACCTTTTTTAATGACAACTTTTTCATTAACAGTAACGAAACTTTCGAAATAAACATCTTCTATAACTTTACTTTCAATTTTCGGTGTGAAATTTTTGGAAATATTGTTCGTTTAGAGCCTGCATAAAGTAAAAACTTATTCATTCATATTTGTTCCAAAAATTTTGCAATAAGTTAGCCACAACATCTTATCATTCAGTATTTTCCAAAAATTCTACGACTACCTTTTTTAATGACAACTTTTTCATTAACAGTAACGAAACTTTCGAAATAAACATCTTCTACAACTTTACTTTCAATTTTCGGTGTGAAATTTTTGGAAATATTGTTCGTTTAGAGCCTGCATAAAGTTAAAAACTTATTCATTCATATTTGTTCCAAAAATTTTGCAATAAGTTAGCCACAACATCTTATCATTCAGTATTTTCCAAAAATTCTACGACTACCTTTTTTAATGACAACTTTTTCATTAACAGTAACGAAACTTTCGAAATAAACATCTTCTACAACTTTACTTTCAATTTTCGGTGTGAAATTTTTGGAAATATTGTTCGTTTAGAGCCTGCATAAAGTTAAAAACTTATTCATTCATATTTGTTCCAAAAATTTTGCAATAAGTTAGCCACAACATCTTATCATTCAGTATTTTCCAAAAATCTTCGAAATAAGCATCTTCTATAACAAATAAGGACTGTTTTCAACAAGATAAGATACGCTGAAGACTTGTTATATTATAAAATTTTATCCTTATAGTTAACCTTCTCATTCGAATATAAATCTCATCGATTATCGATTTTTAGTTCATCTCTTGTCTACAACATGCCTCAAATACGCCATTGCAATTTATAAATGAAAATATGAAAGAGAATTATTTTGAAAGGACTCGACAAGTAAACACAAATCGTTCACTAACTTTATGTTCTCGTTTAATTTATTTTCTTTTTCTTTCATATCGTCTTCTTTCAGGTTATGATCTGATCTATCGGAATCCAAAGAATTTCGCTTTATTAAAGGTGTTCTCGTTTGATTATCGATCTCATTCAATTAAAATTCGAAATATCATCATTTATTTGCTTCGAAATGGAGATACAAATCGTAAAATATGAATTTACCGTATTGTATACTATGAAATGTATTCATAGTTTGTGCTCGAAAATTTTGTTATCTCAATGTTCATTATTACTGTTTTAAAATGTTCAGGTTGTTTGTCCGATATATATTCTTGAAGGAAATCGCAATTCACTCTCTATCAATCATATTCTTATTGTTTATTTTTTATTGTTCACGCCCACCTGCTTAGGATAGTTATTTTATAAAAAAAGCAGAAAAAAACAAACCAAGTACCAGAGGTTCCCAATATAATCGGAAATAAGAAATCAGTGGTTAGACGAAGAGCAATTACCCAATCACCTTCGCCCTTCGACAACCTTACCAACTAAACTTTTTGGTTCGATATAAGTTTCGACGAGATGTAGGTATATAAGCAGCGAAGTCATTATACGAACTAAAAACACGCTTTCTTAGCACAAAAGATACTAGTACGAGATGTTATTTTTTAGTTTTATGTCCTTTGAAAGCGTGTTTTTTAGTTTTAATTTTTTTTTAAACCATATTTATAACGGATAAATATCTAGGTTCAGTTTACATTTACGAAAGTTACAGAGAAGAAAGTTGAGGAGCTCCTATCAATCCAGTATTTAATCCGGATCTTGTACCATTGGATTTCTATTCAAATCCGTGGCGAAATTGTCGTGTGGGAAATTTTTACGTCTAAGATCAAAGAATAGTTTTACCAAGGTCTCAAAGAGCTTGCTGAATGCTTGATTAAAACCATAGATTATGAAGGTTTTCGTTTCGTATGGGTATTTGATTAATGAAGTGAACTTTGGAAGTTTATTAACAAGCTACGTCACAATATAAACTACACAAACGAGTTTGTTAGTCACTACTTTAGTCAAAGTCTTTTTCTCCAAGACAAATATGATATAATAAAGGGAAGTTTTTTGTTTGTTGTACATCCGCATGCTATAAAATGTGTTTTATCAAAAGAGACATTCCGACGAAAGTCTTGAAGGTCATATTCCATTAGATATTTCACAAGAAAAAAAACAGTCAAAAAGATTATTTCCGTTTTATAAACTCGGAAACATAAAGGTCCTTTTACGTAACCCGATGACATCGCTATCGTTTTTTTTTAAAAATCAACTGGAAATAACAAATGATTGTATATGTGTTAAAATGTCAACGGATTTCGCGACAGAATTGGATTCGAGCGCATTATTTATATCATTTAGAATGTGTGTTACATTCCACAACAAGAACATAAAAACAAATGATAGTTGTCGCCGTTTTCTTCAAAGTTAGGTTAGGAAACAGCAAAAGTCTTTCGCATGCGCAAACATATTTCCCAACTTGGCATATTAAGGTGGGAAACTTTGCAGACAATCCTCGTATAGTTAATAAAATCCTTATATTCCATTTCGAAATTGAACAATTCCAAATTATCTTTATATTAACGGTGAATGTTTGCGATAGTTCGTTAATTAAATAAATTTGCACAACTTCTATTCGGTATTTCAATTTGTTCCATTAACATTATGATAATTAAATGTTTTAACGGTGTTTCGCGTAAATCAGTTCCTTCTACGAAATGTCTGATCATGAATCTCGACAAAAAGCTCACCCGACCCTGTCTTCAACGTATCACAGTCACGTGAAAGGAATGTAAGCTATTCATTTCATGCACCGTCGATTCGCAATGCGCCCTCTGTTGCGAGAATTTTCCATTCACCCCAAAGGCGGGAAACTCGGACTTTGCATTCGGGGCCGTTGTTAGGCCAGTCGAGACTTTTGCACCATTATAGAAAACGTTTCCTTTGACAAAACCGGAAACTTTTAATACGAAGTTGAAATAAACTTTTTACATACAACTTTATCCCCTTCAAAATACATTACAAGTAACAAATTTGAAACCAGTGGTGCTTCCACTGTTCGAAACATTGTTTGAACTCATCTTTAGAGATGGCTGCAAGCTCCTGTCTCGTTCTTTTCTTGATGTCTTCAAATCGTCGTCCTGTAATGCTTCTTTTCATGCGTGGAAACAAAAAAAAAGTCGCACGGAGCCAGGTCAGGCGAGTAAGGTGTGTGTGGCAGCGGAACCATGTTATTTTTAACCGAAAACTGGCTAACAGTGAGTTTGCCGATTCGTTGTCATGGTGGAAGAACCAGTCCCAGAGTCCCAAATCGGGTTTTTTTTTGACGAACACTGTTGCGGAATCTTCTTAACACTTCCAAATAAAAGGTTTGATTGATTGACCTGGGGTAACAAACTCTTTCACATCGAAGAAACAAATCAACATTGTTTCGATATTTGACTTGAGTTGGCGACATTTGTTTGAACGGGGTGACGATGGCGTTTTCCACTGGCTTGATTGTTTTCTCTTAATCTGGGTCATAACCATAGCACCACGATTCATCACCAGTAATTACCTTTGAAAGAAAATCTGGATCAGTTCCAAGCTGTTCTTTCAGTTCACGCAATGTCTCCACTCGACGTTCTTTTTGATTGTCAGTCGGAGCCCGAGGAACAGATTTGACAGCAACGCGTTTCATTCCTATATCTTCTGTTAAAATTCGCTGAACCGAGCTCCAAGATATTCCACTGGTTTTAGACAGTTGATCAATTGTCTGTGCACACAAATTCTTTCAACATTTTCATTGATTCGGGCAGTTGATGAACGTCCAGAACGAGGTTTGTCATCGATGGACATGTCGCCATTGTTAAATCGAGAAAACTACTCAAACACTTGAGTTTTCTCCATGGTATTGTTGCAATTTTAGTAATTGAATGAACTGATATAAATAAAATTGAATTCAGAAGCATTTTGGTCGTTTCGTCAATTAGAGATGCGCTAAAAATCATGATTAACAAAATATATGACACAATAGAGGCGCCAGAAGTTTGGTAATTAGAAATAATTACACCAATAAACAGAAACACAAGCAACTGCAAGAGTTTTAGAAGGATCATATTACTAAGTACAGTTATCAAGATATGAGCAGGAAACAGACTGAAAGACGAGCTGAAAAAAACTGAATAAGCAATGAAAGAAGACAAATGAGTTTTATGGATCTCAAAAAAGCATCATGGAAAAACCTAGGATACAAAGGAGTCTTAGAAAAACTGAAAATAACGTCAGAGCTAGACATAAGATCAAATATCAAGAAAGATATTTACTTAGCCCTTTATTATTCACTATGATGATAGAAGAAGCAATAAAAAGAACAGAAAGACAAAAGAACCTGTAGACGATACAGTAATTATTGATGAAGACGAATGAAGAAGATGAAAAGAGAAATATATAAAAAGTGATTATCGTTTAATCAAAGAAACAATAAAGCAAATTACAGATTACAGAAACAGACTTAAATCTGACACGATAAAGTAATAAATAACGATAATACGATTAATACAGAAAATATAACAAGCAGAAATTTACCAAACCAAGAAAAGAATACCCAGGAGCAGCTAGACAGAAATAATGAAGATCGTTAGAGAACTCAACTCAATAACTCAACTCCAACAAGATTTGTAAATAAAATTGATCAAGATTGAGCTAAGCTTGATCACTTTTCCATACGAATAGAGGCTCTAATGATATTTCTATAACAAGTTATGAATAAAGAAGAGTCAGACATGGATACGCGTTTTTTATGTCTATTCTTGATTGCATCAGTCACTTTACAAGCTAGAGTAGTAGACAGATAGAATGGATTCAATGCTAGTGACTGTCCTATTTCCTCAACGTACTTTGTACGTCTTTGAGTTCATACCAGTCTCAACAAGTTTCACGCAAAGTTACAACTTGCTGCTTCGATGACCACACTAGAAAACATTAACAGAAAAAATTGCAGCACACATTGGCAGTTCTAAGGATCCAACATGCACAGCGCAGTGCGAAATCAGTGTCGAGTAGAATGTTGTGAAATATTTTTAGTGTTTCCGCGAGGACCAAGAAAGTGTAGCCTGATCTAGTGAAACTATGGACTTTTATTATGATCAGACATTCTAAAGAGTTTCCGTGGAGTAAAAATGGAAAGAAGAGTCCGAAGAGGTCACGAGAAATATAAAAAAAGTGATGCTACAATTATTTTTGGTACTGCGAGTCGATACAGGACGCAGCACTTTCCAAGACTGCTTTGCGGGAATTTGGTTGTCCCCTTGGTTATATTTTCGTTGTTTTGGGAAGTTACTTCCTGTCCCCGTTCAATGAAAAATATATAAATCAAAAAGTTGAAATAAATAGCGAAAAATCCAGAATACATATCAGTGGATCAGTTAACTTAAAGGATCATGGCCTACATGTGAAAGCCCTAAAATCCCACGTGGCAAACAACTTCGAGTCTCGCATTCAAACCTCTTTTATCGGAGTAACATCACGTGGATTTTCTTGCGATATTTATTACCCGGGGAAAGGAACTTCCATGCAAGACAAAAAAAAATAGAAATACTTTTAGGGCGATAGTGATAAAGCTACCTTTAGTCTTTCAGACCCGATTTTATCAGTCTATTTAACATGGAAAATATCGGCTTTTGAATGTTTGGCGCGTACCTCGAAATCCCTACGAGAAAGCGTAACTCTTGTTAATTGGTTTTAGTTGAACGCGACTCTTTTTGTTTGAGAAACAAGTAAATCAATTGCTTCTTAAGTAGATAAAAGATTTTATTGGACTTTTATTTCAGTCGAATTAACAAATACGTGGAAAGTTTAATGGAAATCGTGGCTCTACAATATCAAAATTTAAAGTACAAGAACGTTACTATCTAGTATCTAGTATGTTCAATAGACACAATAGAATGTAAGGATAACCTCAATTCCTTTGTTATTTCTATCCGCCTCTTATGTGTCACATATAATGGAAACTTTTTGCTCTAGTAGGAATCCAATCAATTAATTTGATTGGAGACAATTGATCACTACAACATTACACTGAAAACTGATTTCATTTCATTTCAAAATATTGTTTATAGTAAAAAATTTGTATGGAAAGCATTCATGGACTTGAACATGAAAGAAACTACGGTCAAAATCATGTTGAAGCTATTACAAGAAAAATATATAGAAAGGAAACCGTTTGAACCAATTGAATCATTCAAAAATGTAGTTTGGCGATGTGGGGAAGCTGCTGCTTGCTAAACTGATTTTTTAATGTATCGAATCACACAACAAAAGTTCTGTTACATATCGAGTTGAATATAAGACTAAGACTTGCCAAGCTGGTTCAAGAATGTGTACTGAAAGTTTATTTTTGATAGAAAGGAACCACCACAACGTTTTTTGTGTCAAATCTTCATCAGTTATAGAAACGAACACGTCTGGATCTTTCTTCAACTTTTCTAATTATTTTTTTGTTATTCTTTCAACTGGATCTAAGATTTCAAAGACTGATGACAATTGTCTAGGTTAAGAGAGGTTTATGTCCAGCAGGCTGCTGAATGATGATGATAATGATGATGATGATGATAAACATATGTTTTTTCAAAATAAATAGACAGAAATGTTTCACGATGTAAATTATTGACAATATCAATGATGACTAATGTTATTTGTGCAACAATTTAGTGGAGAATTATATATTGGAGAAGGGGGTGAGTTTTTAAGGGTAAAAAACGGTTTATCTCGATTTCTGGCAAAATTACAACTCCTATGGAAAAAAATCAATAGCAAAGTTGTAGGTAATAAGAAGATCTACAACTTTTGTATTCACACTTTTTCCAGATAACCTCAAAATTTATGTGAAAAATCGAGTTTTTCGTTTTTAATTTTTATCTTTTACAAAAAACATTCTTTTTCACGAAATTTTGTGAGAAGTTACCTTTAGAGGTCCCATATACTATCTAATTTATTAAATTTGGAAAATTCATTTTTTCCATGTTATTTTGACGTAAGATCGAAAAATCACCCTAATTTTCGAACGAGAATTCTCCCGTCAAAATATCAACTTTTTTAAAAAAGTCGGCGAGATTCTCATTAGTTGAAATTCCTACTTCTTGATGGTGTAAAAAATATTACCATCACCTTGTTAATTTCCCTCAGAAAAGGTGAAAATAAGACGAAAAAATTTTTTTTTACAATTTTTAGATATTTATCAAAATTCTATCTAATCATATCTATCAATATAACATGGAGTTTTTTATTTTTCGTGTAATTAGAGCGGAAAAATTGATTGTACACCTAAAAATTGTACGTAATGATTGAAAAAATTTTGGATGCTAGTTTTTTCGTCTTATTGCCTATTCTGAGAAAATTTACCATGGCGATTGTAATATTTTTTTACACCATCAAGAAGTAGAGATTTCAACGAATAAAAATCTCATCAACTTTTTCAAAAAAGCTGATATTTTGAAGGAAGAATCTTCGTTCAAAAGTTTGGGTGCATTTTCGATATTAATATGTCAAAATAACGTGAGAAAATAATGTTTTTTGTAGAAGATAAAAATTAAAAACGAAAAACTCGATTTTTCTAATTTTTCACATAAATTTTGAGGTTATGTAAAAAAAGTGTGGATACAAAAGTTGTAGATCTTCTTATTACCTACAACTTTGCTATTCAACTTTTTTCCATAAGACTTGTAGTTTTGCCAGAAACCGTTTTTTACCCTTAAAAACTCACCCTCTTCACTTTCCCGACCTCAGATCTCTAGTAAATTATTTCTCCTCCAATTTTTTTCATTATATTATCCTCCTTTTTTAATACGTTTAATTCTACTATATTTTTTTTGTTTTTTATTATTTTGAAAGGCTTTTACCTTGGTCTATAACATCAAGTTACTCATGCGGGTATATTCAAAAGACAGATTCCACTGGACCAATAATTATTGTAGGATAATATCCAGTTATTAACGAAGTACTTTCGACTTTCAATTCTCTACTCTGTACATTGTAATAATAAATTCAAAATGAATAAAATGATCCACCTCACCCGGTATTAAGTAAAATGAAGAAACATTAATAATTATAAAGCGACTGTTCAGTTTTAGTGAACAATTTATAAGCTGTAATTATATAATAAATAATTCTTCGACTGTCTGAAACGAAATACCTCGAATTTAACAATTTTGGAAAGTGTCTTGGAACTGACCCGAAGACAAAGTCTTTTAATTAAAATAGAACGTCGAAATGATTTGTCATTCAGCAGATTTACAAAAGGGTGATATTAGAAGGTTCTATATACATACTTTCTGCTATCTATTGATTTTTTTCCTATTTATCAATATTATTCGATAAATTATAGTCTATTCTTAGGAATGAGAGAGTATTAAATTATTAAAACATTACGTATGTTACGAATATTGAGTCATACTGGTATAGTCCAGTCATTATAGTAAGTTCACCTCGGAATTCGAGATACCCAGCTGTAAGTCTGTAAATACTTGTAAATTGACACCCTAAAAGTTGTCTCAAAATCTACATATGGTAGGGTGTGAGCAACTATTAAATTTCAAGGTCAAAGGTCACAAAAATCGGTTTTTTGCTCTTTTTTTGGAAATATCTCATTTCCTATGGGTTTTTTGCTATTTGTATATCTCATCAATATTGTAGAATAGAAAATTCTCTACAAATTATGATTGAAAAAATTTTTTATACGGCGAACCGTTTTCGAGATAGAGGGCGGAGAGCGCGCGGTCACAGGACCACTTCAGGTCAACCGGTACCTCCGGTCGAAAACGTGCCATATATAGTTGATTACCTATCGATAAATCAATGATTATAAATATTTGTCAATTTTTATTAACTATTATATTTTATTTTATCATTTTTTTCCTAACTTTTTATTCAGTATTAATTGTTAATGAAAATATAGGAATTATATTTGAATTTTAACCTAATTAATATTAATAACTTCTTACACGATGAAAAAAAAAACAAATGAATTATGAATTAATCTTTTTATCAAAGAAATGGATTAAAGGGTACAAAAAATACAATTTATAATTTTAATCATCTTCTTCCTCTTCATCGTCGTCTTCCGGCTGCTGGGAAATTTCAAAATCGTCATCATTATCGTCTTCAACGACATTTTTCTCAATCTCTTCCATGATTTCGGGGTCAAAGGCTCCATCTTCGTTAATGTCGCTCTGATATGGTAGAGCATCCAGACAAGCTTGCTCATTACATTGGCCACAAGCTAAAGACTATTTCAAGCCCGCTTTTCTGCATCCGCATCGCGAACCACAACCACTCTTGCAGCTACAGAAAATTGTATTTAGCAAATCTTCTGAAGCAGGTGGTAAAATTGTCATGATGGGATCCAGAAAATCGTTTCGCATTGCCCAACCCCATACCTGGGGTTCCAAATCATGTCCACTCTCTAATAATCTCTGAACCGAACAATTTTCTTCCTCAAATGCTGCAGCTAATTCATCCAAATTTGCCAGTTTCTCAAAGCAACTTTTGAAAATGATTTTTTTCCCTTTTTAAAAAGTTGTGTCACAGCCATTTAATGCGTGCAGAAATAAAATATGAATGAGGATAATTATCAAAACTTATAGTCGAGTATATATAATAGTTAATAAAAATTGACAAATATTTATAATCCTTGATTTATCGATAGGTCAGCAACTATATATGGCGCGTTTTCGACCGGAGACACCGGTTGACCTGAAGTGCTCCAGTGACCGCGCGCTCTCCGCCCTCTATCTCGAAAACGGTTCGCCGTATAAAAAATTTTTTTAAACAAAATTTGTAGAGAATTTTGTATTCTACAATATTGATGAGAAATACAAATAGCAAAAAACCCATAGGAAATGAGATATTTCCAAAAAAAGCGCAAAAAACCGATTTTTGTGACCTTTGACCTTGAAATTTAATAGTTGCTTACACCCTACCATATGTAGATTTTGAGAAAATTTTTGGGATGTCAATTTACAAGTATTTACAGACTTACAGATGGGTATCTCGAATTCCGAGATTCTTACCTAATTTAAGCTTAAATGACTGGACTAGTAAGCGTTGCATATACTTTAAAAAAATTACAAAAAACTAATTTTATTGTGAAAAAAACGTCGGGCTTTTCAATGTACCAGAAATATGGAACAAAGCGCCCCACGCTTTTTCTAACAATAATTGTTTTAAGCTGATCTATATAAAATAATTACATCAATAAGTTTGGTGTGATTTGAAAGCGTTGTTTTTAGTTTTTCAAACTTAATTTTGCACTTTTTAGTTTTCCAAGGTAGTAGGACCTCGTATAATGTCTTCGCTGCTTATATACTCTCATCTCGTCGAAACTTGCATCGAGCTGTAACGATGCAGTTGGTAAGGTTGGGCTTAATTTCCAACACGAAGATCGGAGGTTCGAATCTTCTGTCGAACGAAATTTTCATTAAATAAGCAACTTGCTATTAGTCCAAACAAACTGATATACAGGTGAAGCCAATATAAACGTGTTAAAAATCACAGGTGTTAAAAATCGAATCGAAATCGCAAATCGAGCCACAAAAAGTGGCTCGATCATATCATTAGTAATATTTCCCACATTTTTTATCGTATGATTCAGGGTGTTTCCCAAAAATAACTGTTCAGCATCACTCATTCGGACAAAATTATTTTTGTGATAATTTTCCTTTTATCCTTTTAACTGTGCGTTCAGTTCGCTATTCTGAGAAAGAAGATCTTCCATTTGTTCAAACCATTCTTTAAAATCATCAGCATCCACATCAACACCATCACGAGCAGGGCCGGATTAAGATTTATAAGGCCCGGGGCTAACATAATGACGGGGCCCCTTTAAGGAATTCGAAAACCCGGAAAAATTCACAGAATAATATCAATACGTTAGATTTGTGGTATCAACACATCAAAAAGTACAAAATGATTTCCAAATGATGGGGGCCCGGGGCTGTAGAGCCCCCCCCAAGCCACTAACTTAATTCGATTACGAGTAGATTCAAAACTATATAATCCACGTCCTATTATAAACCTGGGCCCTTTTTCTGTCGATGGATTTAAAACAGTAGATGAATTATTCGAAAAAGATTGTCTTCGGCTTGTAACAGTTTTATCTGGTCAAAATTTTTTTGGTGTATGTCATTTTTAACTGTGTTTTCGGTCGGAAATTCTAAGAAGAATGTATGTACTTTCCTTTGAAGTCATAAAAAGATAGTTTGTATATTGTGGAGACTATTAATATTGATCGATCACCAAGATTATTTCGCAAGCTTGACCTAACCTCAAAATGAGGATGATTTTTCGTTTTTGACGCTTATTAGCAAGGTGTCAAAAATCAAATCAAGCACAATCATCTACGGGCTTTCTCTTTGGTACTAATATTGAATTATTTTGCTTAGTAAATTCCCTAGTTTGTTTTTCCAAGGAAATTTCCACCAGTGTAGATTGATTTTTCCCGTAAATACTATAACATAGAGTGATATTGAACCCTTAAAACGTTATATAGGAATAATTCAAGTTCCAGAACATCATTTTTAATTACATTATCCTTGTCGGCTAGTATAATTTGAGAAACATCAAATTCATTAAATTATTTATCATCCTTTTCAGACCCTAAAATTTAGAGGTACGCTGTAAATACGGTCTTTTCTGAATAATTCATAATAATTAAGACTATTTAAATATTCATGTACTACGAAATATATATTTTCGTTTAGTTAAATTTAATAAACACCTGAAGTAATATGGAGTAAGCTGTTGGTTTCAGATATTATGGTAAATGTCGAAATTATTAAATTTTCTGTGTAATATAATCTCCGTCAAATATGGCAGTTTTTCAAAATGCTGTTTACTATTCTAACCTAACGTTTTTCGTATTTATTCACACTCTTTCTAGTTGCGAAGTGTCTCTTACGTTCTTAGTTTATTTACACATTGTACAATACACTTAACTTATAATAATTTACTTATAAATTTCACCTGAAACAATTCTTTCCACTACGACTATTTGTTTAAAACTAACTAAACTGCTTTTACAAAAATCATTTATGTACTTAGATAAATCCTATAAAATTATAGAACAAAAAGAAATAAATAAATAGACTTTCCTAGAAATTATTTAGAAGAAGTACTGTAAATACACCGCCTGATACTAAAAAAATTACGTACAAATAAACATCAAACGAGTTCCGCCATTTAGAAAAAACGTGGAAGACGCCTTCACTTGAACCAATTTCTGAGATAACTTTTACTAATCAATTCTTTTCACTACGACTATTTGTTTAAAACTAACTAAACTGCTTTTACAAAAATCATTTATGTACTTAGATAAATCCTATAAAGTTATAGAACAAAAAGAAATAAATAAATAGACTTTCCTAGAAATTATTTAGAAGAAGTACTGTAAATACACCGCCTGATACTAAAAAAATTACGTACAAATAAACATCAAACGAGTTCCGCCATTTAGAAAAAACGTGGAAGACGCCTTCACTTGAACCAATTTCTGAAATAACTTTTACTAATTGATTCTTTTCACTACGACTATTTGTTTAAAACTAACTAAACTGCTTTTACAAAAATCATTTATGTACTTAGATAAATCCTATAAAGTTATAGAACAAAAAGAAATAAATAAATAGACTTTCCTAGAAATTATTTAGAAGAAGTACTGTAAATACACCGCCTGATACTAAAAAAATTACGTACAAATAAACATCAAACGAGTTCCGCCATTTAGAAAAAACGTGGAAGACGCCTTCACTTGAACCAATTTCTGAAATAACTTTTACTAATCAATTCTTTTCACTACGACTATTTGTTTAAAACTAACTAAACTGCTTTTACAAAAATCATTTATGTACTTAGATAAATCCTATAAAGTTATAGAACAAAAAGAAATAAATAAATAGACTTTCCTAGAAATTATTTAGAAGAAGTACTGTAAATACACCGCCTGATACTAAAAAAATTACGTACAAATAAACATCAAACGAGTTCCGCCATTTAGAAAAAACGTGGAAGACGCCTTCACTTGAACCAATTTCTGAAATAACTTTTACTAATTGATTCTTTTCACTACGACTATTTGTTTAAAACTAACTAAACTGCTTTTACAAAAATCATTTATGTACTTAGATAAATCCTATAAAGTTATAGAACAAAAAGAAATAAATAAATAGACTTTCCTAGAAATTATTTAGAAGAAGTACTGTAAATACACCGCCTGATACTAAAAAAATTACGTACAAATAAACATCAAACGAGTTCCGCCATTTAGAAAAAACGTGGAAGACGCCTTCACTTGAACCAATTTCTGAAATAACTTTTACTAATCAATTCTTTTCACTACGACTATTTGTTTAAAACTAACTAAACTGCTTTTACAAAAATCATTTATGTACTTAGATAAATCCTATAAAGTTATAGAACAAAAAGAAATAAATAAATAGACTTTCCTAGAAATTATTTAGAAGAAGTACTGTAAATACACCGCCTGATACTAAAAAAATTACGTACAAATAAACATCAAACGAGTTCCGCCATTTAGAAAAAACGTGGAAGACGCCTTCACTTGAACCAATTTCTGAGATAACTTTTACTAATCAATTCTTTTCACTACGACTATTTGTTTAAAACTAACTAAACTGCTTTTACAAAAATCATTTATGTACTTAGATAAATCCTATAAAGTTATAGAACAAAAAGAAATAAATAAATAGACTTTCCTAGAAATTATTTAGAAGAAGTACTGTAAATACACCGCCTGATACTAAAAAAATTACGTACAAATAAACATCAAACGAGTTCCGCCATTTAGAAAAAACGTGGAAGACGCCTTCACTTGAAACAATTTCTGAGATAACTTTTACTAATTAATTCTTTTCACTACGACTATTTGTTTAAAACTAACTAAACTGCTTTTACAAAAATCATTTATGTACTTAGATAAATCCTATAAAGTTATAGACCAAAAAGAAATAAATAAATAGACTTTCCTAGAAATTATTTAGAAGAAGTACTGTAAATACACCGCCTGATACTAAAAAAATTACGTACAAATAAACATCAAACGAGTTCCGCCATTTAGAAAAAACGTGGAAGACGCCTTCACTTGAACCAATTTCTGAAATAACTTTTACTAATCAATTCTTTTCACTACGACTATTTGTTTAAAACTAACTAAACTGCTTTTACAAAAATCATTTATGTACTTAGATAAATCCTATAAAGTTATAGAACAAAAAGAAATAAATAAATAGACTTTCCTAGAAATTATTTAGAAGAAGTACTGTAAATACACCGCCTGATACTAAAAAAATTACGTACAAATAAACATCAAACGAGTTCCGCCATTTAGAAAAAACGTGGAAGACGCCTTCACTTGAACCAATTTCTGAGATAACTTTTACTAATCAATTCTTTTCACTACGACTATTTGTTTAAAACTAACTAAACTGCTTTTACAAAAATCATTTATGTACTTAGATAAATCCTATAAAGTTATAGAACAAAAAGAAATAAATAAATAGACTTTCCTAGAAATTATTTAGAAGAAGTACTGTAAATACACCGCCTGATACTAAAAAAATTACGTACAAATAAACATCAAACGAGTTCCGCCATTTAGAAAAAACGTGGAAGACGCCTTCACTTGAACCAATTTCTGAAATAACTTTTACTAATCAATTCTTTTCACTACGACTATTTGTTTAAAACTAACTAAACTGCTTTTACAAAAATCATTTATGTACTTAGATAAATCCTATAAAGTTATAGAACAAAAAGAAATAAATAAATAGACTTTCCTAGAAATTATTTAGAAGAAGTACTGTAAATACACCGCCTGATACTAAAAAAATTACGTACAAATAAACATCAAACGAGTTCCGCCATTTAGAAAAAACGTGGAAGACGCCTTCACTTGAAACAATTTCTGAAATAACTTTTACTAATTAATTCTTTTCACTACGACTATTTGTTTAAAACTAACTAAACTGCTTTTACAAAAATCATTTATGTACTTAGATAAATCCTATAAAGTTATAGAACAAAAAAAAATAAATAAATAGACTTTCCTAGAAATTATTTAGAAGAAGTACTGTAAATACACCGCCTGATACTAAAAAAATTACGTACAAATAAACATCAAACGAGTTCCGCCATTTAGAAAAAACGTGGAAGACGCCTTCACTTGAACCAATTTCTGAAATAACTTTTACTAATCAATTCTTTTCACTACGACTATTTGTTTAAAACTAACTAAACTGCTTTTACAAAAATCATTTATGTACTTAGATAAATCCTATAAAGTTATAGAACAAAAAGAAATAAATAAATAGACTTTCCTAGAAATTATTTAGAAGAAGTACTGTAAATACACCGCCTGATACTAAAAAAATTACGTACAAATAAACATCAAACGAGTTCCGCCATTTAGAAAAAACGTGGAAGACGCCTTCACTTGAACCAATTTCTGAAATAACTTTTACTAATCAATTCTTTTCACTACGACTATTTGTTTAAAACTAACTAAACTGCTTTTACAAAAATCATTTATGTACTTAGATAAATCCTATAAAGTTATAGAACAAAAAGAAATAAATAAATAGACTTTCCTAGAAATTATTTAGAAGAAGTACTGTAAATACACCGCCTGATACTAAAAAAATTACGTACAAATAAACATCAAACGAGTTCCGCCATTTAGAAAAAACGTGGAAGACGCCTTCACTTGAACCAATTTCTGAGATAACTTTTACTAATCAATTCTTTTCACTACGACTATTTGTTTAAAACTAACTAAACTGCTTTTACAAAAATCATTTATGTACTTAGATAAATCCTATAAAGTTATAGAACAAAAAGAAATAAATAAATAGACTTTCCTAGAAATTATTTAGAAGAAGTACTGTAAATACACCGCCTGATACTAAAAAAATTACGTACAAATAAACATCAAACGAGTTCCGCCATTTAGAAAAAACGTGGAAGACGCCTTCACTTGAACCAATTTCTGAGATAACTTTTACTAATTAATTCTTTTCACTACGACTATTTGTTTAAAACTAACTAAACTGCTTTTACAAAAATCATTTATGTACTTAGATAAATCCTATAAAGTTATAGACCAAAAAGAAATAAATAAATAGACTTTCCTAGAAATTATTTAGAAGAAGTACTGTAAATACACCGCCTGATACTAAAAAAATTACGTACAAATAAACATCAAACGAGTTCCGCCATTTAGAAAAAACGTGGAAGACGCCTTCACTTGAACCAATTTCTGAAATAACTTTTACTAATCAATTCTTTTCACTACGACTATTTGTTTAAAACTAACTAAACTGCTTTTACAAAAATCATTTATGTACTTAGATAAATCCTATAAAGTTATAGAACAAAAAGAAATAAATAAATAGACTTTCCTAGAAATTATTTAGAAGAAGTACTGTAAATACACCGCCTGATACTAAAAAAATTACGTACAAATAAACATCAAACGAGTTCCGCCATTTAGAAAAAACGTGGAAGACGCCTTCACTTGAAACAATTTCTGAAATAACTTTTACTAATTAATTCTTTTCACTACGACTATTTGTTTAAAACTAACTAAACTGCTTTTACAAAAATCATTTATGTACTTAGATAAATCCTATAAAGTTATAGAACAAAAAAAAATAAATAAATAGACTTTCCTAGAAATTATTTAGAAGAAGTACTGTAAATACACCGCCTGATACTAAAAAAATTACGTACAAATAAACATCAAACGAGTTCCGCCATTTAGAAAAAACGTGGAAGACGCCTTCACTTGAACCAATTTCTGAAATAACTTTTACTAATCAATTCTTTTCACTACGACTATTTGTTTAAAACTAACTAAACTGCTTTTACAAAAATCATTTATGTACTTAGATAAATCCTATAAAGTTATAGAACAAAAAGAAATAAATAAATAGACTTTCCTAGAAATTATTTAGAAGAAGTACTGTAAATACACCGCCTGATACTAAAAAAATTACGTACAAATAAACATCAAACGAGTTCCGCCATTTAGAAAAAACGTGGAAGACGCCTTCACTTGAACCAATTTCTGAAATAACTTTTACTAATCAATTCTTTTCACTACGACTATTTGTTTAAAACTAACTAAACTGCTTTTACAAAAATCATTTATGTACTTAGATAAATCCTATAAAGTTATAGAACAAAAAGAAATAAATAAATAGACTTTCCTAGAAATTATTTAGAAGAAGTACTGTAAATACACCGCCTGATACTAAAAAAATTACGTACAAATAAACATCAAACGAGTTCCGCCATTTAGAAAAAACGTGGAAGACGCCTTCACTTGAACCAATTTCTGAGATAACTTTTACTAATCAATTCTTTTCACTACGACTATTTGTTTAAAACTAACTAAACTGCTTTTACAAAAATCATTTATGTACTTAGATAAATCCTATAAAGTTATAGAACAAAAAGAAATAAATAAATAGACTTTCCTAGAAATTATTTAGAAGAAGTACTGTAAATACACCGCCTGATACTAAAAAAATTACGTACAAATAAACATCAAACGAGTTCCGCCATTTAGAAAAAACGTGGAAGACGCCTTCACTTGAACCAATTTCTGAGATAACTTTTACTAATTAATTCTTTTCACTACGACTATTTGTTTAAAACTAACTAAACTGCTTTTACAAAAATCATTTATGTACTTAGATAAATCCTATAAAGTTATAGACCAAAAAGAAATAAATAAATAGACTTTCCTAGAAATTATTTAGAAGAAGTACTGTAAATACACCGCCTGATACTAAAAAAATTACGTACAAATAAACATCAAACGAGTTCCGCCATTTAGAAAAAACGTGGAAGACGCCTTCACTTGAACCAATTTCTGAAATAACTTTTACTAATCAATTCTTTTCACTACGACTATTTGTTTAAAACTAACTAAACTGCTTTTACAAAAATCATTTATGTACTTAGATAAATCCTATAAAGTTATAGAACAAAAAGAAATAAATAAATAGACTTTCCTAGAAATTATTTAGAAGAAGTACTGTAAATACACCGCATAATACTAAAAAAATTACGTACAAATAAACATCAAACGAGTTCCGCCATTTAGAAAAAACGTGGAAGACGCCACCCGAAAAGCGACGCGTGAATTCAACGAATTTTAAAAATCCCATACTAGCTGGCTCATATACAGGTTTATGATAAAGTTGTATAATATTGTGAACCGTTTCCGGGACGGTCTTATCAATAATTGGTTGTAACAAGAACCGTGCATAGCCGGAGATTGCGCAAAAACATCTATAAAAGCTTCTACAAACTGTTCTGGAAACGATCCAGATTAGCAGGTTGGAACCGACCTTTTCTTTTAATATAGAATAATGGTGGATTGAATCCTCCACTCTCCACTTAGGAACGTGGAGCACGACCTTTACCTACCTACTCTACGTTCAGAATTAGTTAAGGGCTCAATACTTTACAATGCAAAAAAATGCACAATCACTTGCCAATTGAAATCAAATCCATATAATCTTTTCTCGAATTCCGCAATAATTTGAGGGTATATTCACTGGAAAGCGCCTTCCACCCTGTAAACGACTTCTATTCTAATAATAATATTTAATTACGGTTATATATAAAACGACAAATTTGTGAATATTGTTTCCAATAGTAAACTAGGTTTTAAATTATTTGATGGAGCTTGTTTTTTGCATTATAAAAAAATAATTCAAATATCAATTTTCGTAATAACTTTTGAATCAACTCAAAAGTCTATTGAACCAAAATTACTTCTTACAAGGGGTGTTTAATTTATACGCCGCACACTATTTGATACAAGTCAAGATGGTGATGGACCTGATTTGGAGTATTTTCCATCTAGACGAATCAATTCATGTCTAATTCGTTTCGTGAAGTCTTTTAAATTGCCTGGTAGGTTAAAGTAGCCCCGATTTTCTAAATACACCCGCAAAAAATCAAGGGGGGTAAGATTATGTAACCTAGGTGTGAATGCTACATTAAAATATGTACAATGGAAACTCGATTAACCGGACTAATTGTTGTCGTTAGTGATCCGGATAATCGAAAGTCCGGATATTCGAAAGTACGGATAATCGAAAGTACGGATAATCGAAAGTACGGATAATCGAAAGTACGGATAATCGAAAGTCCGAATAATCGAAACTCCGGATAATACGAAAGTCCGGATAATCGAAAATCCGGATAATCGAAAGTCCGGATAATCGAAAGTACGGATAATCGAAAGTCCGGATAATCAAAAGTCCGGAAAATCGAAAGTACGGATAATCGAATGTATGCAGAAAAGCGGGTTTTGTGAAATAAAATAAGTTTAATGATAGTAATATCTATTAACAAATAATGATATTATTAAACGAATATAATAATAATTTGATAAGAAGTTTAATTTGGCTCAAAATATTTGGTAACAGGTATTTGAACTAAACTATTTTTTCTCTTCATTGCTGCAGCATGGCAGCTGTAGTAATTTCACAGTATCAGTTTCTGTTTGTTTTTCAAACCATTTGAGGGATGTTTCCATAACCTGAAGTGCTTCATGCTGAGATCATTTTCCACGTCTAGATTTTCTTGATCGACACTGTCACAAGTGATCCACTCTTTGATGTCTTATATTTTATAATTTGACTCAATATTACTTAATTATTCAAATGGTCGCAGTTGATAGTCCGGATAATCGCGAATCCGTATAACTGAGGACCGGATAATCGAGTTTCTACTGTATTAAGTGCGACTTGAACCTGGGACCTTCCGCATTTGAGCCTTAAACTCTATCCACTAGGCCACGGAGACTTTAATTATAATTTTCTTTACGTGCTGCTGCAAGTAAAACTTCACTTAATGGACTAGTGCGTTAAATAATGTGTGTCAAATAGTGTGCGGCGTATAATTTAAACATACCCTGTAAGAACTATTTTTAGACCAATAGACTGTTGAGTTGATTCATTGATTGTTATTACGAAAATTGATATTTAATTTATTAATTTTATAATGCAAAAAACAATCTCCATCAAATAATCTGAAACCTAGTTTTTCCTACTGGAAACAATATTCACAAATTTGTCGTTTTATATATATCCGTAATTAAATATTATTATTAGAATAGAAGTCGTTTACAGGGTAGAAGGCGCTTTCCGGTAAATATCAGTTTATTGGTTTGGTTTCAATTGGCAAGTGATTGTGCATTTTTTTGCATTGTAAAGTATTGAGCCCGTAACTAATTCTGAACGTAAAGTAGATAGGTTAAGGTCGCGCTCTACGTTCCTAAGTGGAGAGTGGAGGATTCAATCCACCCTTGTTCTATATTACAAGAAAAGGTCGGTTCCAACCTGCTAATCTGGATCGTTTCCAGAACAGTTTGTAGAAGCTTTTATAGATGTTTTTGCGCAATCTCCGGCTATGCATTGAATTGAATTTTAAAAATTCTTTGAATTCTTTAACATTTTTTATGATAGGCGGAACTCGTTTGATGTTTATTTGTATATAATTGTTCCAGAAGCAGGCGGTGTATTTACAGTATTTCTTCTAAATAATTTCCAGAAGATTTTATTTATTTGTTTTATAATTTCATAGAATTTATTTAGGTATATAAATGAGGTATGTGAACGCATTTTCGCATAATCGAGTTTCTACTGTATTAAGCGCGATTTGAACCTGGGACCTTCCGCATGTGAACCTTGTACTTTAGCCACTATACTACGGAGACCTTAATAATACGTTTTTTATGCACTACTGCTTTAAGTATGTTTCTTGTGCCTAAAGTTTGAGGTACTCGAAAGTGTGTCTAAAGTACGTAATTTATACACGGTAGTAGAAAAAAGTCTTTTCGTAAATAAAATGTGAATTTATGTAACATATTAGTTCCCATTGTTTATCTCTCTACTGTAAATATGATATAATGAATATTCATTATACCGCTAAGGGCGGTTGGTGTTGGTTCTATATAATTATAACGATACTACTAGAACTACCAACGATGGTAATGCTAGTGGCGTAGTATGGAAGGTGTTCGTATACGTGGTCCGCATCCAGAAGCCCTCAAATGTAAATTTAATCAATATCAGTAATCAAATACCTCCTATTTATAGGTGCATATTGTAGGCCAGTATACGCTCGGCATACCCCCACTAACTCGCCTTCATCGTACGGTTTTTATATGAGCACGCAATCACGAAATATTCATATTAATGCAAGAGATTTTAATTGGGTTTCCAGGGTATTTTAAAAAGAAATATATTTTGTGACAGTCAAAATAAAAACTTATAACGTTATAGTTTGAATATTTTTATTCAGGAAAGAAAATTACATACAAGATCTTGTTAAAAGTATTCCAAACCAATTTTGGAACTGTAAATCTTCACATACGAGGATAAATGGAGAAGGACGCGAAGATAAGTAAGAGTAGAGGGGAAAAAATCAGTATATGAATATACAATGTGTCTGAGAAAGTTTATATTGTTGTTTTTCGCCATTTTTCTTTTGAAATCTAACATAAAAATGACTGATGAATAAACATTGACCTTATGCTGAAATAATGTCGAAATAATGACCTTTAACCGAAGAATATACTACCAAGGAAGTAAAAACTGTATTTAGGTAATGGTCTCACTGTTTGAATTCCAAATTATTTACAAAAAAAAAACATTTATTCACATGTTTTAAGACAAAAACGATCGCATTTGTTTAAGAAAATAATTTCCCAGAAGAATCGGCCAAATTGCATTAGAATCTATTGCCCAATCAGTCATATCCACCAAATCAGCTTCCTACGATTACTTTATGTTTCACATTCCAAAAAACAAACACGGTGTGAAGCAATTCCACACAAATAGATACGAAATGACAAGGAAAAACTCATATTTTTCTATCCATAGATTCCTATTGATTTTGATTAAGCCAGGCGCTTACTAAACCAACTGTTGTGAACCAAGAAGGACAATTTAATAGCTGTAGATCAAATTAAGGAGGTCCTATCTTTTTCTTCTTCTTCTTCCGCGCAATTTCCTAGGTTGCGCATTCCAACAATCTTTTCTGATCGAAGAGAAACGTGGTTTCGGCCCCGTTCCTCAAATTTTCTTATAAGGTCCAGATCTATCATTCCATCTGACAGATCTGATCTGTCACGGACAAAAATCGTCATTACCCACTATCATAAACATCTAGTCGTACTTTGGACAGCCAGATCTGACGTGTAGGATGGCTATTAAGTCAGTTAATAATAAAATCTGTCGAATTTTGACAGGTCTGGATGGCAGATCAGATATTATGCTTAGAATCCTGACGGACAAAGCTAAACTGCAGTGATGTCAAAATCTTGAAGATAGAGAAGAAAAAACAGTGTCATTACTGGGGTTGGGTATAATAGAAACACTTGAAATGGATGAAAAAATGAGCACAAGAAAGCAATTGACACATATCCTTACTTAAAGATCTTCGCGAAGATGAAAGAGAGTATTTCATGAATTACTTACAGTTCAATCACGTTAGTTATTATTTATTTTGGCCCCGCCATACTAATATCTGCATCTGTAATGAAAACAACACCAAGCACGCTAAGAAACACGTGGTTACTCACTAACGGCACTAAAAAGTACAGAACCCAAATCAACAACATCCTGTAGAGAGGACAGATCTAGAGGAAATACCTCAGTATTTGAAAGAACTGATCGGTGCGAGACCAGATTATTTGAAAATCCCTTTCGTGAATGCCTAGCCACCCACAGTTCATTGTCGTGAAGACATTGGTTTTTTATCTCAAGACGTTTTAACCAAATTTATGGCATTCCCACTGCCACAGCTTGCAATTGGGTTATTCGATCAACTACATCCTGAAGAGAGGACAGATCTAGAGGAAATACCTCAGTATTTGAAGGAACTGATCGGTGCGAGACCAGATTATTTGAAAATCCCTTCCGTGAATGCCTAGCCATCCACAGTTCATTGTCGTGAAGACCTTGGTTTTTTATCTTAAGACGTTTTAACCAAATTTATGGCATTCCCACTGCCACAGCTTGCAATTGGGTTATTCGATCAACTACATCCTGAAGAGAGGACAGATCTAGAGGAAATACCTCAGTATTTGAAGGAACTGATCGGTGCGAGACCAGATTATTTGAAAATCCCTTCCGTGAATGCCTAGCCACCCACAGTTCATTGTCGTGAAGACATTGGTTTTTTATCTCAAGACGTTTTAACCAAATTTATGGCATTCCCACTGCCACATCTTGCAATTGGGTTATTCGATCAACTACATCCTGAAGAGAGGACAGATCTAGAGGAAATACCTCAGTATTTGAAGGAACTGATCGGCGCGAGACCAGGTTGTTTGAATATCCCTTTCGTGAATGCCTAGCCACCCACAGTTCATTGTCGTGAAGACATTGGTTTTTTATCTCAAGACGTTTTAACCAAATTTATGGCATTCCCACTGCCACAGCTTGCAATTGGGTTATTCGATCAACTACATCCTGAAGAGAGGACAGATCTAGAGGAAATACCTCAGTATTTGAAGGAACTGATCGGTGCGAGACCAGATTATTTGAAAATCCCTTCCGTGAATGCCTAGCCACCCACAGTTCATTGTCGTGAAGACATTGGTTTTTTATCTTAAGACGTTGTAACCAAATTTATGGTATTCCCACTGCCCCAGCTTGCAATTGGGTTATTCAATTAACCACATCCTGATGCGAGGACAGATCTAGAGGAAATACCTCAGTATTTGAAGGAACTGATCGGCGCGAGACCAGGTTGTTTGAAAATCCCTTTCGTGAATGCCTAGCCACCCACAGTTCATTGTCGTGAAGACCTTGGTTTTTTATCTTAAGACGTTGTAACCAAATTTATGGTATTTTGGTTTGAGTTGGTTTGGTTTGATTGCTTTCAAAAGGTTCGAAGGCCTGGAGTCATAATTTGTTTTCCAGTTTATTGTTGTCGCCGAAATTTTGAGGTAGAGTTTATGTATATCCAAAGTATTCGTCCGAAGTAGCATGGTTGAGGTTATGTAACACTAAAATTTTGGAACAGTTTTTTATTATAAATCGAAAAAGGCAAATGCGAGCTGCATAAAATTTATCGAGTTTTCTTAGTATCATTAGACTATCATTGGAAGGTTTTGAAATATTCAAACAATTCACGTTTTGTGTATACGATTTAGGCAGACGTTCTACCAAAAAATAATAAGTTAAAACTGAGACTCAGGAGTAAGTTTTAGCGAAATATGATATTGGCATTCAATAGGAATGAATGAATACGAAACAAACCTAAAGAATGAAGCAAAATTGGAATAATGAATGATAAACGGTAGACAAAAACAAGAGACAAAATGGATACCGACTAAATTGTTTTTGTGTTTGGACGTTAAACGATGATTTTTATGTATATGTCGAGAATGAAATTACCTTGTTTTTGTCGTACTAACTAGATTGAGCTACATTATTTTCCACCGTAGACCCAACTAGTTCACTAGGTTTTAAGAGAACCGCAGTAAACCTTTGACGAGTGCTTTTTGTATAATTTAAGACGTATTTACGTAACCCAAGTTCGAACCAAACCATCTGGACTATTATTTACAGCATGATGTAAAGTCATATCGCGTCGTTTGCTTTCGATGTTGCCTCTAAACATAAATCGTTAGAGCGTAAGATAACTTGTTTCTATTTCATTAAGAACTATTTATTATGCTAGGGGTATATAGACAACGTGATCCTTAATAATATCGGGAAGGTTTTAATTTGAGAATATAGAATAGGAGCTGGGAATACGAAGGGGCTAACTACATATTTGAAATATAAATCGTCGTGTTTCTTCTGATTTAAAATTAGTTTCTTTCAAACGTTTCGAATACTTTCAGTCTTAATGAAATTTTGATTAAGTCTTAGAAATAAGAAATTTTTTATACTACGCCATCTGAAAGTTGTTCGTTCTGTATTCATTTTTTGAATGTTCCATGTAGTGACATTGACAGTTCCGTACTGCAAAACACTTTCGGGACGCTCTGGAGTAGATAATTTTATGTGACTCTAGCCACTTCAATGTTCACAGTTGACAGTTTCACTTCGATGATTTTATCGATTTTTTAGACGACGCTGAAAGTTGTTCGTTCTGTATTCATTTTTTAAATGTTCCATGTAGTGACATTGACAGTTCCGTACTGCAAAACACTTTCGGGACGTTCTGGAGTACACAACTTTATGTGACTCTAGCCACTTCAATGTTGACAGTTGACAGTTTCACTTCGATGATTTTATCGATTTTTTAGACGACGCTGAAAGTTGTTCGTTCTGTATTCATTTTTTGAATGTTCCATGTAGTGACTTTGACAGTTCCGTACTGCAAAACACTTTCGGGACGCTCTGGAGTAGACAATTTTATGTGACTCTAGCCACTTCAATGTTGACAGCTGACAGTTTCACTTCGATGATTTTATCGATTTTTTAGACGACGCTGAAAGTTGTTCGTTCTGTATTCATTTTTTGAATGTTCCATGTAGTGACATTGACAGTTCCGTACTGCAAAACACTTTCGGGACGCTCTGGAGTAGACTATTTTATGTGACTCTAGCCACTTCAATGTTGACAGTTGACAGTTTCACTTCGATGATTTCGCATAACCTCAAAGCAATAACAAACAAGGTTGAAATTACTAATACAGAATACTTCCACCACAAATACGAATCAATCCAATAAATATTATTAATTGTTCTGGATAAATAATTGATAAATTAATATTGACATTGCAAATATCATTAAGTACATTATATTATTCAATATAATTCTCTATTATTTATTTTCTTTTCTCGGTGTAATTGAAAAAGCTTTGGATCTTATGCGTCGTCTAAAAAATGTTGTGTATACCGCGGCTGAAATACTACTTTGTTAGTAGTAACACTTTCAGTCTTTGGCATACAAATAACGATTAAAGCATTGTCCTGATTAACTTGAAAACAGCAAGTAAATATTTTGTGTTTTACCAATTTGCCGGTTTGTTTTTAATAGATGAGAGAGTAATAAAATGATTAAACAATATATCATATCACTTCTTTTAGTAGTTTTTCAAATATTGTCATATAATTTTATATTATTTACAGCCCCCACAAATATCTACTCAATTTTGGAAGAATAATGTTTTTCAGAAAACTTCTTCTTTTATCTGTTCCTATACCATTACAATTGGGTTTAGTTCGTGATTATATTGTGGACATTTAATCGTAACTTTATGAAGAAAACAGAAATGATACAGTTCTTTTCCGCAGAACCGGAATGGAACTCAATATTCTTTCAATTTAGCCAATTCTGTAAATTTTTCTTTAACTACTTGGTCGTGGGCTTTTTTCTTGTTGGCGGTTCCAACCAGTAGATAAATTATTTGAAAAAGATCGCCTTCGATACTAAAATGTCATTTCTGCAATGTTTTTTTCGAGCGAAAATGTATTTTTCACTGTTTTTCTTATAATGAGAAAAATTGTTACAATTTGTAGAACTAAAAAACAAACATTAAAATAACTAAATAATGAAACACATAAAATAAATTCAATATAGAGAAGAAAACCACAATAAGTAATAAAATTATAGGTAATAGGTAATAATTAGTGTATAAATCCATAGCATACCCGGAAATAATAATTATAATTAGAATAGAAGGCACTTTCCAGTAACTACGCCCTCAAATTATTACGGAATGCGTGAAGAGATAATATCGATTTGATTTTAATTGGCAAGTGATTGTGCATTTTTTTGGATTGTAAAATATTGAGCTCTTAAGTAATTTTGAGCGTGGAGTAGATAGGTATAGGTCGTGCTCGTAGTACTGCCATTTTTTAATTAAAATATTATGATTAACACAATCAAAAGCCTTAGAAAGCTCACAAAAAGTTGTTGCAGTGCAGTGATAGCTGTTTTGGCTCGAGTAAACATTATTAAGGAGGGAGAATAAAGTATACTTGGTGTATTTATTACTTAAAAACCCAAGTTGATTGGTAGTGAGTGTTTTATATTTAAACAAAAATGATAAAAGCCTCTTTTCGACCAATCATTCTATGATCTTCGATAACGTGGGAAGGAGTGCGATTGGGCGGTAATTCCTTTATTTGATTTTCATCTCCTCCTTTATTTTATTAATTTAGAATAGTGAATAACGGATTCGTTGAAGTTTTATTATCTCAAAACGTGGTCCAATAAATAAACGACTTATTTAGAATTAACTTTTCTTAACTTAACACTGATTTGAACCAAATGCGAATCAACCGACAACATACAGTGCTTTTGACCAATCCAAACCTTTTTTTATTGTTCTCAACAGCTTATTATTATAAAAAAACAAATAAAAACCTAGTTATGTTTATAAAAATCTTAGAAACTATATAGAAAATGACTGTACCAAGTTTTAGATTAGTAAGTTTGTTTTAGTACTCTCTCGTCCATAAAAACAGACTATAGAACAATAGTTCGAAAGAAAACTCACTATTATTGTATTTGGAAGGATAATCTTCAATATTTTCCAATAAATTCTCATTAGTCTTTATTTTGAGGCAATAGAGATGACTCTATGTTTAATTGTCACAAGAACCTTCACGTTTATATCCTTAAATTGTACATATAGACCCTAAAATGTCCTCGATGTTCTGTGATATCAACATTTGTTCAGACTGTTCTCTCGTTGACTTCTGCTTGTCCTTCATCTATAGTGACCCTTCGAATTAGCATATGAAAACAAACTGGACACGGTTTCATCTACAATTCAAATAGTTTCTTAATTAATTCCGTTGAAGGGAATGTTTCAATTTTTCCCCGTTGAACTGAGTATTTTCTGGAACGTTATTTTGTTTTTACTAGCTCTATATTTCGGTATATTATTATTGAAAGCAAATTTAGTGAGTAACTTCAAATTTCCGGCTCGCATTATTGCCGGATATATTAGAAATCATAATCGTAGCTATCCATCCAATAAATGGATATTGGATTTTGCTTGTGTGGGAAAGCTTCTGCAAATTAAATTTAGGTATCTATTTATGAATTATTTCAGAAACTACATGAATTTTAAGGCATTGTTTCTACAAAAAAACTGGTCCAACAAAGAAAACACGAAAATTTTGGACAAAATAAAAAATAATCGTAAATAAATTAAAGAATATTAGTGCAAATTGTGCAGTGGCAATGTTATAAATTTGTTTTTGGGTTTACCAGGTGGGTTTTTTCAAATATTCTTCGTTCCTTCGTCTGTGGAACATCAGGGCCGAAGATCATCATTGTGTAAGACAAGAATTGTTGCAAAATTAATGTTGCGAGTTGCATATGCGATTGAAGTGTTTTGCACTATCCCTTAACATGAAACTATTATTTTTAGTAGAACTGGAGACGATTATTAGCAACAGGCAATATAGAAATGATAGTAGATACGAGGATGATCCCAGAAGTACCTGTCCCAACAAAGAAAACATAAAACATTTGGAAAAAATATATTTTTCAACGTAATCTCCTTTCAGCTCCATACACTTTACACAGCGATGTTCAATTAGTTCGATGCCCTAAGAATCGTCAAAATCTTTGACCATCGAACCATTTTTTCAAGTCTAGGAACAGAAAATAATCCGAGAGAGCTAAATCTAGCGAATGGGGTGGATAAGTTAGCAATTCAAGTTTAGTTTATTAAATTTGGCCATTGCAATAACGAATTTGTGAGTTGATGCGTTTTCTAGATGAAAAAACACTTTCTTTTCATCTAAACGCGGCCACTTTAACAGTTTTTCCTTTTTCAAGATAGTCATTGGAAATTATTCCACGCGTATCCCAAAAAACCTTACCTGCAGATGGAACGGTCATTGCCTTGTTTGGAACCAGATCCTCCCTTTTCGGTTCGTTGTTTTGATTCTTCTTTTGTATCAGATGTGAAGTGATGGATCCACGTTTCATTCATGTTTAAAACGAAGGATCAGTTTAACCCAGTTCAGCTTTTATATTGGTTTGGATAAGGCTTTTTTTCCATGTTTACAATTTCACCGAAGACGTTCATTATTGATGGCTGCCAAACAAATACTAAACAACGTCGTATCTTCAAATTTTATAGATTGTGCACCCTTTGAAACAGTGGTATTTTTCAAGCACCTACCCCAATCTCTAGATCAGGCCGGGTACTTATATAGTATGAGTATATAAAATAATCAAATAATGATGTCTGTCACTCAAAAGAATGATTTTTGCAGCACCAGAGCAGCGGTAGTAAAATTAAGTAAATAATATTGGTGGGTAAGACCGAGAAAAAAGAAAAACATACTAGGGTGGAATCATATGAGTTACAGAATATAAAAGGGAAAAAATAGAATGTTTTTAGCATACGGAACGGCCGAGGATGAGGAAACTAAATGAAGATATCGAATTTTGTATGCGAAAACAAGAAATAATAAACTTATACAAAAGATGAACTTATAATTACAAATACACAATTCCAATACAATCCAATAATAAAACTAATTCATTCATAAATATAAAAGACGAATTAAAATAAAAAATTACAAACAAAGTTAATATAATGGAAAGATGAAGATGATATTTTGATAAAAAGAGATGCAAATGAAGTGGAAAACGAAGATACTGGAGGGTAAATAAAAGTAGCAGAAACTCAAACAACGAAAGATGAAAGTACAAACAAAATACAGATACTGAAAGACAGCGAACTGTGAATACTAAAGAGAAGAATAAACAGGATACAGAAGAGAGAGAAAAGTGCCAGATAATTGGATATAATTATACACAATACACAAGAAAGAAGACAAAATAAATGGTGAGAATAACACTAATGAGTACAGATTAAGAGACGAACGAATTGAAGATGACTTTAATGAAATAAAAAATGTTTTTTATAATGCAGCAATATTTATCAAGACTGAAATTATTCGACGAATGATTGATGAAAAAGTTTTATTTAATGATGCAAAATAGGTTCTGTTAGCAGAACAATCAAATACTGATAGGAATCAGAAAGAATCTAACGAGGAAATAATAGCGGAGCAATTCTAGAAAGTGACGTTTCTACGTCGATTCGTAACACAAAACGTTTTGCTTTCCACACGATTCTTAGAAAAAAAATTTAACCTAGAAAAATCCATTCCGTTTTCCTCATAATTGATTTCAGTATGTAGAAACTTTATTTTAAGGAATAATTATTGGAATTGATAAGTGAACATGAAGATTAGAGGACGAAAGATAAAATTAGGATTTACAAATCCACGGTACCACTTCACTGGTTCCTTGGATTACCATAAACTGAATATTGTTAGTCTCTTCTGACAACAACTACAATTTATACAAGATACAAACAAGAAGTGCAATGGACAAACAATTTTTATTTATTTTACATTTTTTCATAATTTACAATGACATTTGTTTTTATAAAAGACCGTGTCTAAAATCAAATGATGATGTTTATCCATAAAAGACAGTCTTTAAAAACAAATTACGGTCTTTCCTTCGGAAAAACAACTTACAAAGACAAATTCCGGTCCAAACACAAATGTTGATGGTGATTATTCATGAAAGACAGTCTCTAAAGGTAAATGACAGTTTGTTTTTATAAAAGGCAGTCTCTGGAAACAAATTACGGTTTTTTCTTCGTAAAAACAGTCTCCGAAGACAAATGACAGTTTTTTCATGAAAGACAATCTCTAAAGTCAAATGACCACTTGTTTTTATAAAAGAGTGTGTCTAAAATCAAGTGATGGTGTTTTTTCATGAAAAAGAATCTCTAAAGACAGTTTATAACAACAAATTACAGTTCCAGCCTCCAAAGTCGAGGGATGGTGTTTTTTTATGTACCTCTAAACGCAAATGACGGTTTTTTCATAAAAGACAGTTTCTAAAGAAAAATTAAGGTTTTTTTCCATGAAAGAGCCAATAAAGTTAAATGGCGATTTTTTTTTATAAGATCAAATGATATTTCTCTTCGTAAAAAAAGCCTCCAAAGACAAATGACGCCTTTTTCATGAAAGAAAATCTCCAAAGACAAATGACGATGGTGTTTTTTTATAAAAGACAGACAAATGACGTTTTTCGTTTTATGGATTTTTTCACAAAAGTCAGTCTTTTAAGACAAATGACAATTTGTTTTTATAAAAGACAGTATTCAAAGTCAAATGATGGCGCCCCCTACAGGTTTGTATTTATAAAAGAGAATCTCTAAAGACAAATGACAGTGTTTTCATGAAAGACAATCTCTAAAGATATATGACGATTAGCATTTATAAAAGACTGTGTCTAAAATCAAATGATGGTGATTATTCATTAAAGACAGTCTCTAAAGGTAAATGACAGTTTGTTTTTATAAAAGGCAGTCTCTGGAAACAAATTACGGTTTTTTCTTCGTAAAAACAGTCCCCGAAGACAAATGACAGTTTTTTCATGAAAGACAATCTCTAAAGTCAAATGACCACTTGTTTTTATAAAAGAGTGTGTCTAAAATCAAGTGATGGTGTTTTTTCATGAAAAAGAATCTCTAAAGACAGTTTATAACAACAAATTACAGTTCCAGCCTCCAAAGTCGAGGGATGGTGTTTTTTTATGTACCTCTAAACGCAAATGACGGTTTTTTCATAAAAGACAGTTTCTAAAGAAAAATTAAGGTTTTTTTCCTTGAAAGAGCCAATAAAGTTAAATGGCGATTTTTTTTTTATAAGATCAAATGATATTTCTCTTCGTAAAAAAAGCCTCCAAAGACAAATGACGCCTTTTTCATGAAAGAAAATCTCCAAAAACAAATGACGATGGTGTTTTTTTATAAAAGACAGACAAATGACGTTTTTCGTTTTATGGATTTTTTCACAAAAGTCAGTCTTTTAAGACAAATGACAATTTGTTTTTATAAAAGACAGTATTCAAAGTCAAATGATGGCGCCCCCTACAGGTTTGTATTTATAAAAGAGAATCTCTAAAGACAAATGACAGTGTTTTCATGAAAGACAATCTCTAAAGATATATGACGATTTGCATTTATAAAAGACTGTGTCTAAAATCAAATGATGGTGATTATTCATTAAAGACAGTCTCTAAAGGTAAATGACAGTTTGTTTTTATAAAAGGCAGTCTCTGGAAACAAATTACGGTTTTTTCTTCGTAAAAACAGTCCCCGAAGACAAATGACAGTTTTTTCATGAAAGACAATCTCTAAAGTCAAATGACCACTTGTTTTTATAAAAGACAGACGGTTTTTTCTTTGTAAAAACAGCCTCCAAAGACAAATGACAGCTTTTTCAAGAAAGATAATCTCCAAAGACAAAAGACGATGGTGATTAGTCATGAAAGACAGTCTCCAAAGGTAAATGACAGTTTGTTTTTATAAAAGGCAGTCTCTGGAAACAAATTACGGTTTTTTCTTCGTAAAAACAGTCTCCGAAGACAACTGACAGTTTTTTCATGAAAGACAATCTCTAAAGACCAATGACGATATGTTTTCATAAAAGACAGACGGTTTTTTCTTTGTAAAAACAGCCTCCAAAGACAAATGACAGCTTTTTCAAAAAAGATAATCTCCAAAGACAAATGACGATGGTGATTAGTCATGAAAGACAGTCTCCAAAGGTAAATGACAGTTTGTTTTTATAAAAGGCAGTCTCTGGAAACAAATTACGGTTTTTTCTTCGTAAAAACAGTCTCCGAAGACAACTGACAGTTTTTTCATGAAAGACAATCTCTAAAGACCAATGACGATGGTGATTAGTCATGAAAGACAGTCTCCAAAGGTAAATGACAGTTTGTTTTTATAAAAGGCAGTCTCTGGAAACAAATTACGGTTTTTTCTTCGTAAAAACAGTCTCCGAAGACAACTGACAGCTTTTTCAAGAAAGATAATCTCCAAAGACAAATGACGATGGTGATTAGTCATGAAAGACAGTCTCCAAAGGTAAATGACAGTTTGTTTTTATAAAAGGCAGTCTCTGGAAACAAATTACGGTTTTTTCTTCGTAAAAACAGTCTCCGAAAACAAATGACAGTTTTTTCATGAAAGACAATCTCTAAAGACCAATGACGATATGTTTTCATAAAAGACAGACGGTTTTTTCTTTGTAAAAACAGCCTCCAAAGACAAATGACAGCTTTTTCAAGAAAGATAATCTCCAAAGACAAATGACGATGGTGATTAGTCATGAAAGACAGTCTCCAAAGGTAAATGACAGTTTGTTTTTATAAAAGGCAGTCTCTGGAAACAAATTACGGTTTTTTCTTCGTAAAAACAGTCTCCGAAGACAACTGACAGCTTTTTCAAGAAAGATAATCTCCA
This sequence comes from Diorhabda sublineata, assembly GCF_026230105.1. Classification (NCBI taxonomy): domain Eukaryota; kingdom Metazoa; phylum Arthropoda; class Insecta; order Coleoptera; family Chrysomelidae; genus Diorhabda; species Diorhabda sublineata. The sequence continues at coordinate 2,964,826 of NC_079482.1, forward strand.
AAGACAAATGACGATGGTGATTAGTCATGAAAGACAGTCTCCAAAGGTAAATGACAGTTTGTTTTTATAAAAGGCAGTCTCTGGAAACAAATTACGGTTTTTTCTTCGTAAAAACAGTCTCCGAAAACAAATGACAGTTTTTTCATGAAAGACAATCTCTAAAGACCAATGACGATATGTTTTCATAAAAGACAGACGGTTTTTTCTTTGTAAAAACAGCCTCCAAAGACAAATGACAGCTTTTTCAAGAAAGATAATCTCCAAAGACAAATGACGATGGTGATTAGTCATGAAAGACAGTCTCCAAAGGTAAATGACAGTTTGTTTTTATAAAAGGCAGTCTCTGGAAACAAATTACGGTTTTTTCTTCGTAAAAACAGTCTCCGAAGACAACTGACAGCTTTTTCAAGAAAGATAATCTCCAAAGACAAATGACGATGGTGATTAGTCATGAAAGACAGTCTCCAAAGGTAAATGACAGTTTGTTTTTATAAAAGGCAGTCTCTGGAAACAAATTACGGTTTTTTCTTCGTAAAAACAGTCTCCGAAAACAAATGACAGTTTTTTCATGAAAGACAATCTCTAAAGACCAATGACGATATGTTTTCATAAAAGACAGACGGTTTTTTCTTTGTAAAAACAGCCTCCAAAGACAAATGACAGCTTTTTCAAGAAAGATAATCTCCAAAGACAAATGACGATGGTGTTTATTCATGAAACGCAGTCTCTAAAGTAAATGACAGTTTGTTTTTACAAAAGGCAGTCTCTGGAAACAAATGACGGTTTTTTCTTCGTAAAAACAGTCCCCGAAGACAAATGACAGTTTTTTCATGAAAGACAATCTCTAAAGTCAAATGACCACTTGTTTTTATAAAAGAGTGTGTCTAAAATCAAATGATGGTGTTTTTTCATGAAAAAGAATCTCTAAAGACAAATGACGATGGTGTTTTTTTATAAAAGACAGACAAATGTCGTTTTTCGTTTTATGGATTTTTTCACAAAAGTCAGTCTTTTAAGACAAATGACGATTTGTTTTTATAAAAGACAGTATTCAAAGTCAAATGATGGCGCCCCCTACAGGTTTGTATTTATAAAAGAGAATCTCTAAAGACAAATGACAGTGTTTTCATGAAAGACAATCTCTAAAGATATATGACGATTAGCATTTATAAAAGACTGTGTCTAAAATCAAATGATGGTGATTATTCATTAAAGACAGTCTCTAAAGGTAAATGACAGTTTGTTTTTATAAAAGGCAGTCTCTGGAAACAAATTACGGTTTTTTCTTCGTAAAAACAGTCCCCGAAGACAAATGACAGTTTTTTCATGGAAGACAATCTCTAAAGTCAAATGACCACTTGTTTTTATAAAAGACAGACGGTTTTTTCTTTGTAAAAACAGCCTCCAAAGACAAATGACAGCTTTTTCAAGAAAGATAATCTCCAAAGACAAAAGACGATGGTGATTAGTCATGAAAGACAGTCTCCAAAGGTAAATGACAGTTTATTTTTATAAAAGGCAGTCTCTGGAAACAAATTACGGTTTTTTCTTCGTAAAAACAGTCTCCGAAGACAACTGACAGTTTTTTCATGAAAGACAATCTCTAAAGACCAATGACGATATGTTTTCATAAAAGACAGACGGTTTTTTCTTTGTAAAAACAGCCTCCAAAGACAAATGACAGCTTTTTCAAGAAAGATAATCTCCAAAGACAAATGACGATGGTGTTTATTCATGAAACGCAGTCTCTAAAGTAAATGACAGTTTGTTTTTACAAAAGGCAGTCTCTGGAAACAAATGACGGTTTTTTCTTCGTAAAAACAGTCCCCGAAGACAAATGACAGTTTTTTCATGAAAGACAATCTCTAAAGTCAAATGACCACTTGTTTTTATAAAAGAGTGTGTCCAAAATCAAATGATGGTGTTTTTTCATGAAAAAGAATCTCTAAAGACAAATGACGATGGTGTTTTTTTATAAAAGACAGACAAATGTCGTTTTTCGTTTTACGGATTTTTTCACAAAAGTCAGTCTTTTAAGACAAATGACGATTTGTTTTTATAAAAGACAGTGTTCAAAGTCAAATGATGCCGCCCCCTACAGGTTTGTATTTATAAAAGAGAATCTCTAAAGACAAATGACAGTGTTTTCATGAAAGACAATCTCTAAAGATAAATGACGATTAGCATTTATAAAAGACTGTGTCTAAAATCAAATGATGGTGATTATTCATTAAAGACAGTCTCTAAAGGTAAATGACAGTTTGTTTTTATAAAAGGCAGTCTCTGGAAACAAATTACGGTTTTTTCTTCGTAAAAACAGTCTCCGAAGACAAATGACAGTTTTTTCATGAAAGACAATCTCTAAAGTCAAATGACCACTTGTTTTTATAAAAGACAGACGGTTTTTTCTTTGTAAAAACAGCCTCCAAAGACAAATGACAGCTTTTTCAAGAAAGATAATCTCCAAAGACAAAAGACGATGGTGATTAGTCATGAAAGACAGTCTCCAAAGGTAAATGACAGTTTGTTTTTATAAAAGGCAGTCTCTGGAAACAAATTACGGTTTTTTCTTCGTAAAAACAGTCTCCGAAGACAACTGACAGTTTTTTCATGAAAGACAATCTCTAAAGACCAATGACGATATGTTTTCATAAAAGACAGACGGTTTTTTCTTCATAAAAACAGCTTCTAAAGACAAATAACGTCTTTTCCATGAAAGAAAATCTCCAAAGACAAATTTCGATGGTGTTTATTCATGAAACGCAGTCTCTAAAGTAAATGACAGTTTGTTTTTACAAAAGGCACTCTCTGGAAACAAATGACGGTTTTTTCTTCGTAAAAACAGTCCCCGAAGACAAATGACAGTTTTTTCATGAAAGACAATCTCTAAAGTCAAATGACCACTTGTTTTTATAAAAGAGTGTGTCTAAAATCAAATGATGGTGTTTTTTCATGAAAAAGAATCTCTAAAGACAAATGACGATGGTGTTTTTTTATAAAAGACAGACAAATGTCGTTTTTCGTTTTATGGATTTTTTCACAAAAGTCAGTCTTTTAAGACAAATGACGATTTGTTTTTATAAAAGACAGTGTTCAAAGTCAAATGATGCCGCCCCCTACAGGTTTGTATTTATAAAAGAGAATCTCTAAAGACAAATGACAGTGTTTTCATGAAAGACAATCTCTAAAGATAAATGACGATTAGCATTTATAAAAGACTGTATCTAAAATCAAATGATGGTGATTATTCATTAAAGACAGTCTCTAAAGGTAAATGACAGTTTGTTTTTATAAAAGGCAGTCTTTGGAAACAAATTACGGTTTTTTCTTCGTAAAAACAGTCTCCGAAGACAACTGACAGTTTTTTCATGAAAGACAATCTCTAAAGACCAATGACGATATGTTTTCATAAAAGACAGACGGTCTTTCCTTCGGAAAAACAGCTTACAAAGACAAATGATAGTTTTTCCATGAAAGACAATCTCTAAAGTCAAATGACCACTTGTTTCTATAAAAGAGTGTGTCTAAAATCAAGTGATGGTGCTGTTTCATGAAAGAGAATCTCTAAAGACAGTCTATAACAACAAATTACGGTTCCAGCCTCCAAAGTCGAAAAATGACGGTTTTTTCATAAAAGAGAGTTTCTAAAGAAAAATGAAAGTTTTTTTCCATGAAAGAGCCAATAAAGTCAAATGGCGGTTTTTTGTTATAAAGTCAAATGATATTTTTTCTTAGTAAAAACAGTCTCTAAAGGTAAATGACGATCTGTTTTTATAAAAGACAGTGACAGTGACTACTGAAAAATTACGTCGTTTTTTTTCATATAGCCAACCTCTAAAGACTAAGACGATTTATAAAAGACAGCCTCTGAAAACAAACCTTCATTTGTTTTTGCAAAAGATAATCGCTAAAGACAAATGACAGTTTTTTTTGTCAAATGACTCTTAAGACTCGCACGATCTTTGCTTACAATACTGTATTGATTCTTAGATAAGATTCGTCGATAAAATTGTACGAGTTAATTTCATTCTTAAAACATTTCCGCTAATCAATCATTATACTAATTAGGATACTAACAAAAATTAGAACTATCACTTCAATCCATTATTTGTCGGATTGCTTGTATTATCATTATTTAATACCTCCAGAGCATAGTAGAAACTACTGCCAAGTAACGGAGTCCGGAAACATATAGAACAATAGTTGGAGGCAATTACCACGTTTTATAGTTTCCAATATATTAAGCTATGAACGGCGCGGCGCCGTTAACTAGCGTGCGACTGTGTACCCATCACAATAATTTTCTGAAACATGTAATCCAAGCACTAGAAAGGTAAAATTCGGATATTTCTAAATATTCTCCTGTCCCTTCAATTCCATGTTAAATACATAAATAATTCAGAACTTGACCACTTCCGAACCTCGATGTTCCAATAAAATATTTCTGATACACAATAAATACCCTTAAACGTACGAAAAAAAATCAAATAATTTTCTTTTACAGCCACCTTCGATACACTTTATCCGTATATAAAGGACGCCATTTTAGCTCCCTTTTCCCATAAAGACAAATTTTCCATATCATGAATGGACATTTTGAAATAAAAATATTCCTGCGGGAAAAAAAAACCTTCACGCAAGCTAGAGATTTATCACGGATGGGGATTTTCGGTGTTGAAATTAGGTTTTTGATAAATATTTGCATTTTTTTTTCTGGAATTGTTATTGTATTAGGTTATACCAGGCAAAATTAATTTCCCTGGAATTTCATTCCGAATCAACATTCAAATTAACAAACATATATTATATATATATATCTGGAAATGTATGAGGAAATGTGAAATAATGAGGTTATGTTGATAAATTGGTATACTTAATAATTTTCTGTGGTGGTATTGATTTTAAACGCAAATTATTCTCGTTTCTACATTGTATCAAAATGGCTGTGCAAATCTAAAGCTTCTTATTGAATGTCCAAACTGGAATTAGAATTTTCGCAATGATTTGCTTTATTAATTTCTTTCTTAATCTGCCAACTGGTCCTAAAAGTTTCTTCCATTGAGCTAAGAGAAGCTGGGAAGAATTATTAGTATGCTCACTGGATATTTTCCAGTGAATTATCATCCGAAGAATAGGTGTCCATTGACAAAGGTCATTGCTATCTGGTAAACAGCCCAGAGTACACCATAGACAAATACGTTAGCGAAGTTGATTCACGGCCATGACGCTCTGGCTCTTCTAATCTAAGTAGAATGAAAAATTTTGGATCTATATTTTGTGTCATAAATTGGAATAGTAGGTAATATCACTTACCTCGGAAAATACTTTTAATGAAACTGAATTTTAGCCAACTTATAATTCGGGGATTGAAAATTTCACAATTCTATGGACGAAGCGACACAACGGCTTGACCGATTCTTATGAAATTTTGTGTGCACATCGAGTAGGTCTGAGAAACGAACAACATCTATTTTTGGTGGTTTTAGACATTATATCTTGTTTCAGTGCCCCGAAAACCTGAAAATAAGTTTTGTTTTGGACGTAAGCTACGACGAAGGAAATCTGCAGAGATTTTTTAAGACGTTTTCTTGAATGGGCCACTCTATATATATTATATGAATGGGTAAAGTGAAGGCGCCCAAATCGACGTTACGATTTTTTTTCTTTCTTAGAAACTTAACACCAACTTAATTATTTTCTTTTAGTAGAACAAACCCCAAACTTTTAACCAACGCGTCTTGACGTTTTTATCAAATTGTTACTTTATCCAACTGAAAGCCTTTTATGTCAGAACGGTTGCCGTCTGATCCCTTTACTGTGACAAATCTCCAATGCCGAAAGATTTTTCTCACAAGAAATATATTTTTTGAAAGTATTATATTTAATAGGATGCAGCGTACGATACGACTTAATTATAATATACTGATGTAAATTTATTTTCGATGTAATAAATTGTATTTAAATTACAAAATAAAATAAGAAAAAATTGTATCGAAAACAAAACTAATCATAAATTTCTTTCTGTCATACTTAAGTTTTGAGATAAACAAATAAAAACCACGCGGTGGTTCGCTTAATCACCAAAAGCCGAAGGGACACAAAATAGTTGGTTCAATCTACGTCGAAAGTCATCGCACAACGATTCAATTTCATATTTCGACCAAGACGAATGTTTTAAGTATCTGTAAACAACTCAAATGGCACAACACTTTATGAATACGTTCACATGTCAAATGTCAAACTCAAATGTCAAACTGACTTTGCTGGCTAGTAAACATAACCTTAAAAGTGCAAGTATATAAATAAATTTGAACAGTAATCAACAATTTTGAAATAAATACACGGCGTTGGTGACTGAGACCTCTGAATTTAAGTAGAATTATTTACAGTTACTTATTAGGGAACGTTTACAAGGTAAGGCTCTTTTGGGGGTGAGTGGAGTTAAACATTCCTTATGAAACTGTTGTGACTGTCAGGTCCACTCCACGGGCTTGTGGAAAATCACCAGCAGAGCTTAACCTTGGATGCCAACTGGATGTACTTAGTCCAATCAATCACAAGCCAAACGTCGATCATGGTCTCCAGAGCTGGGGAAATCGCGTGTTGTCGAGGTACCACTCTGAAGAAGCTTGTAAGACTTCACAACATCGTTCAGCTCGACGATCAACAAGTGGAAATAAAGCGCCAAACAGTTGATAGAAAATCTCTTACATAATGTTATTTATAACAAATATCCGATAAGACCACTCGAAAAAACGAAGCCCAAGGGGATAAAAAATAAGTTTTTAGAGTAAAATATGAGAAAATTATACGTTAAAATAAGTATATATTGCTGTTTAGAACACTGAAGTTTGAATCCATACTGCATAATCCATCAAGTTTGAATATTTGTTAATATTTGTCTATGGTTATAATGTAGCAGTTCTAGTTGATCGAACCACCCGGTATATCTAGTTATCATGCGATTGTCCCCTCCAGTGGAGGTATTGGTATCATTGTATTTTGTTAATGATGCAATTTGTATTGAATTATCTAAAAACGTATCTGTCAAACATAAACTGGAACAACGATTAGAGGGATCCATAAAAAATCCTTGCTATTTAATACTGAGTTTGAATTTACTGGTGGCTATCAGAATGGTATTATAGACAGGACCGAACTGGACAGAAAAAAGTTTATGTCTTGTATGTCATTTTTATAACTTTGGATTGATGTTTGAGCCCACGACAAGTACAAATTTCATAAAATCTTTAGTCTCTGATCAAGGATGAAAACCAGGTAGATCAATGTTTCAAATTTGAAAGCTGGTTTTCATGTCTTTTGATCCACTAGATTTGTTTCCGGTTACTTTCGCTGTTTCTAGCTATTTGCAAAGTAAAACCATTAACAATGCTTTAGATTTTAACTCCAGCAAGTTATGGACAAAAGGAATAACGCTAATCTAAAAAACGTAATCAAGTGCAGTTACAAGCTACACGAAAATGACATTGATGTCGATTTGACGCTCTATGTTGACTTTAAATGGGGTCACGTGGTGTATTTTCAACTGAAGCGCCATCTTCAATAAATGCAGCGTCCAGTTTCAAAACGCGGGAAAAATATTCTGTCAACTGTCATTAAATATTAATGAACCTTATTAAATTGAAAATCAGTGAAAACAAGACATGTTCGGAGCTTAAAAATATGATATGTGGGTTTATAAAAGTAATTCGACAAGCTGGTTTCTGCTTGTCGATTTAGGAAGAAAAACAATGCTTTGTTTTGACGATGCATTAAGTTGACACTTGAAATTGTACCACATAACCTATTTGACGTTCTAGTGTCAAATGTCAATATGAAATTCCGCCTATACCAATAATTTTGACATAAATCATTAATACTTTACATCATATGTTTTGTAGCGTGCATTTTTTTATTCAAATAAATACTAACGTCAACAAAAGTCTAAAAACGCAATATTTTATCGTATAAACTTGCTAAATTGTGCAAAAATCGCGTTCTGAGAGAGAGATTTCCCCGTTTTTGGGAGTATTCCATACCCCCAGACCTCACAGTTGATAACCCACCCCGTCACAGGTTTCAGCTGAGGGCCCTAAATATTTAAATAGATAGGATTAAGAAGCCTCGAGGACAAGTTTAGTTAGTTTTGATTTAAAAATAAGAAAATGAATAATTTGCGGATAGCGATTTATCAATTTATTATTCAAGAGCGTTGGGAGAAGTTAAAAATCTCGTACGGGTCGGTGAAAAGTATTTGAACATTCGATTCGCAAATAAAATGTGTGAGTGTCAAATTTCTTTCGAGACTTTTGACTGATGAACAAAAAGAAAATCGTGTTCCAATTTCATGCAAATCGTCTCTACGTAAATCCGATTTCATTTTCCGACATCGAGTAGTTTTCAAAGCGTTTCTTCATCAACATTCAGATATATTCAGAAAAAATTTAGCGTGGACTACTGAAAAATGAAAACCTCTTACGAAAATAATAAATTTCTCTATGGAATGGAATACAAACTACTTTATCATTCAGTTCCAGCTTCTAAGCAGATTTTTATCATTTAATAAAAAAAATTAAGGTCACAAAACAAGCTCGGTGAAATAATTTTGAAATTGTTAACGTCTAGCGGGCCTAATTAAATGTTATCTACATTTTTTTCTACTACTCTAAAGCCTTATAATTACGTTTCTCTATTATAAAGTTTATGATAGCGAGATTAATGGTGCTTGTTTGAAACTAAGTTTGCTCATTTCGAAAGTAGATACATAGACGGAGACATCCGTTTGCAAAAAATCGTCGAGATTACATAGATCTGCAAGTAAAAAAACTGCATAAGATTTTTATATATTTTCTTGTAGATTTTGATGTCGTTAAACCGAAAAAAAATATTCAAAAAATTCCATCTCATCAATTTTTTCTATAATACTGAATTTCATATTTGGAATTCGTGCAAAATTCTTGTTTAGTAAAAATTTTGGTCAAATTTGATTGATATCAAAATTTCTCACCCTAATTTTAATAGTATATGTACCTGGGTATGAAGAAAAAAATGATGGATGCAATTAGTTGATTTAATGAAACGGGGGGATACGGAATTTCTGGTGTTGTCTAAAGAGGTTAGGTTTGATTGAACAGTACGATTAAACATGTTTCAGCGTGTTGCTGAAGAAATATTGGCGATTTAGTGAAGAAGGTTGGTGATCAAGACAAAGCATGGACTCCTCATGAGGTGTGTGGAAGATATGGAGAAGATCTACATTTCGTTTTGGCATTTTTATAATATGAAAAATCACACAACCAACTGCTATTTCTGTTCCATAGAGGTGCAATGATTTAATAGGAAAAATAAGAAAATATGTCACCCTAACCTTAATTCAACTATTCGTCCAGTGTCCCGTAGCTCTAAAATACCAGTTCTGCACCTATATCCTAATTTAAATGACATCCTGAACGATGCAGATGACTCAGAAACGTTTGTTTTCAAGAACGGATCTAGTTCAGATTTTTCAGTTGACCAGATTGAGCTCAATGACCAAGTGAGTGACTTGGGGTTTCAAAAGATGCAACCAAATTCCTTGGTTTAAGGCAAAATAAAGACTTGTTATCCTCTGGTATCTTGGTACAGATATCTGGAAAGAGAATTGACTCAGTATTTCACTAACTATCACTAGCTATGATTCTTGAGAAAAGTAAACATCATGGTTTGTAGGAATTTTAAATTGCTAAGAATGTCTTTGGATCAATAGACAGATTATACGAAATCTGCTTATTTCCTTTGTTTGTGGGATGGTAGAGCTAGTGAGCTGCACTGGACAATAACAATCGATTGGCCAGCACGACTCAGTTCAGTTCCTGACGAGAAAAACTTTATCAATTTGTTCAGTTTGTGAAATCATTGGGAAAAAATGGAGATATATGTTACAGGTTCCCAATATTGTTTGAAGCGAAGTTATAAAAATGAGTTATGAGTGGCTCCGTCTTAAGAAAACTTTTGTCTGATCCCTTTTCTCCTAAATGAATGGGAGAAATCGTAAAAGAAGAATGGGACTCGTTCAAAAATGTGGTGCAGAAGTTTTTGGGGCAATAGCAAAGATCCTGAATACAAAACAGCGTATAAAGCTTATGTACTACCCACTTTTGAGTAAAATTAATAGTTTTAATCTACAAATTTGAATGCTAAAAGTAAATCAATTGATGGTCGTTATATAGTTTCGGTTGCAAGAGATTTTCATTGTCGTAGTTGATGTATTGATATAAATCCAAGAGAATTTATCAAGAAAAGCATTATCGTAATTTTGTTTCTCATGAAAAAGGTTTCAATAGTACTCTATTTTCTTGTTTGTAACACAAATTGTATCAAAATCTTCAAATTGTTGCTACTTAGGTGATGTTAAGATTTATCTTTGTACCTTACCTTTTTGTAGATCTTGTTACTGAAAGGCATTCCGCCATTTTCTTAACAACTCTCACGGGGGAACGGTGCATTTTATCCTCTTGTTCAGTAACAACGGTTTACATTAACGTATCGCATTTTCTACGCTCTTCTATTCTCTATATTCCACACGTACTTGAAAAGAGCGATACTGATGGCTTAAAATAATGACGAACTTATCTCAAGTTTTCACGGAGTTTCAAGGGGTAGTAAATGACAATATAAGAATGTAGAGTCGTTTTTCTTCCATCCGATACTTTTAGTGTAATGAAAAATTTTATGAAGGTACCTTTTATACATGTATTAAGTTCTATTTCTACTTTAACTCACGTTGACTTGAAAACTGTTATTTATCATTATTCTAGAGGCGTATGCATATGGAAAATCTAAGTGAACTATTAGCGTCTAAAGTTGAAGTCACATAAATTCTTATCTGAAATGAAATATATGAGCTTTTGATCAAATTATACGGAATTCAAAAGCTGCTTTTCTGTTATAATTCAAGGTAATCATCAGAAAATGTTGAATAAGTAGTTTTGGGTGTTTAAATGATGATAAATCACACTCATATGAGGTAAAATTGATCACAAAGTTGTCAAATGACATATTTGTATCGAAGTTTCTGATTTTGATCAAATTATACGGAATTCAAAAGGTGCTTTTCTGTTATATTTCAAGGTAATCATCAGAAAATGTTGAATAAGTAGTTTTGGGTGTTTAAATGATGATAAATCACACTCATATGAGGTAAACTTGAACCCACAGTTGTCAAATGACATATTTGTATCGAAGTTTCTGATTTTGATCAAATTATACGGAATTCAAAAGGTGCTTTTCTGTTATAATTCAAGGTAATCATCAGAAAATGTTAAATAAGAAGTTTTGAGTTCTTAAATGATGATAAATCACACTCATATGAGGTAAAATTGATCACAAAGTTGTCAAATGACATATTTGTATCGAAGTTTCTGATTTTGATCAAATTATACGGAATTCAAAAGGTGCTTTTCTGTTATATTTCAAGGTAATCATCAGAAAATGTTGAATAAGTAGTTTTGGGTGTTTAAATGATGATAAATCACACTTATATGAGGTAAACTTGAACCCACAGTTGTCAAATGACATATTTGTATCGAAGTTTCTGATTTTGATCAAATTATACGGAATTCAAAAGGTGCTTTTCTGTTATAATTCAAGGTAATCATCAGAAAATGTTGAATAAGTAGTTTTGGGTGTTTAAATGATGATAAATCACACTTATATGAGGTAAACTTGAACCCACAGTTGTCAAATGACATATTTGTATCGAAGTTTCTGATTTTGATCAAATTATACGGAATTCAAAAGGTGCTTTTCTGTTATAATTCAAGGTAATCATCAGAAAATGTTAAATAAGAAGTTTTGAGTTCTTAAATGATGATAAATCACACTCATATGAGGTAAAATTGATCACAAAGTTGTCAAATGACATATTTGTATCAAAGTTTCTGATTTTGATCAAATTATACGGAATTCAAAAGGTGCTTTTCTGTTATATTTCAAGGTAATCATCAGAAAATGTTGAATAAGTAGTTTTGGGTGTTTAAATGATGATAAATCACACTTATATGAGGTAAACTTGAACCCACAGTTGTCAAATGACATATTTGTATCGAAGTTTCTGATTTTGATCAAATTATACGGAATTCAAAAGGTGCTTTTCTGTTATAATTCAAGGTAATCATCAGAAAATGTTAAATAAGAAGTTTTGAGTTCTTAAATGATGATAAATCACACTCATATGAGGTAAAATTGATCACAAAGTTGTCAAATGACATATTTGTATCGAAGTTTCTGATTTTGATCAAATTATACGAAATTCAAAAGGTGCTTTTCTGTTATAATTCAAGGTAATCATCAGAAAATGTTAAATAAGAAGTTTTGAGTTCTTAAATGATGATAAATCACACTCATATGAGGTAAAATTGATCACAAAGTTGTCAAATGACATATTTGTATCAAAGTTTCTGATTTTGATCAAATTATACGGAATTCAAAAGGTGCTTTTCTGTTATATTTCAAGGTAATCATCAGAAAATGTTGAATAAGTAGTTTTGGGTGTTTAAATGATGATAAATCACACTTATATGAGGTAAACTTGAACCCACAGTTGTCAAATGACATATTTGTATCGAAGTTTCTGATTTTGATCAAATTATACGGAATTCAAAAGGTGCTTTTCTGTTATAATTCAAGGTAATCATCAGAAAATGTTAAATAAGAAGTTTTGAGTTCTTAAATGATGATAAATCACACTCATATGAGGTAAAATTGATCACAAAGTTGTCAAATGACATATTTGTATTGAAGTTTCTGATTTTGATCAAATTATACGGAATTCAAAAGGTGCTTTTCTGTTATAATTCAAGGTAATTATCAGAAAATGTTAAATAAGAAGTTTTGAGTTCTTAGATGATGATAAATCACACTCATATGAGGTAAAATTGATCACAAAGTTGTCAAATGACATATTTGTATCGAAGTTTCTGATTTTGATCAAATTATACGGAATTCAAAAGCTGCTTTTCTGTTATAATTCAAGGTAATCATCAGAAAATGTTGAATAAGTAGTTTTGGGTGTTTAAATGATGATAAATCACACTCATATGAGGTAAAATTGATCACAAAGTTGTCAAATGACATATTTGTATCGAAGTTTCTGATTTTGATCAAATTATACGGAATTCAAAAGGTGCTTTTCTGTTATATTTCAAGGTAATCATCAGAAAATGTTGAATAAGTAGTTTTGGGTGTTTAAATGATGATAAATCACACTTATATGAGGTAAACTTGAACCCACAGTTGTCAAATGACATATTTGTATCGAAGTTTCTGATTTTGATCAAATTATACGGAATTCAAAAGGTGCTTTTCTGTTATAATTCAAGGTAATCATCAGAAAATGTTGAATAAGAAGTTTTGAGTTCTTAAATGATGATAAATCACACTCATATGAGGTAAAATTGATCACAAAGTTGTCAAATGACATATTTGTATCGAAGTTTCTGATTTTGATCAAATTATACGGAATTCAAAAGGTGCTTTTCTGTTATAATTCAAGGTAATTATCAGAAAATGTTAAATAAGAAGTTTTGAGTTCTTAGATGATGATAAATCACACTCATATGAGGTAAAATTGATCACAAAGTTGTCAAATGACATATTTGTATCGAAGTTTCTGATTTTGATCAAATTATACGGAATTCAAAAGGTGCTTTTCTGTTATATTTCAAGGTAATCATCAGAAAATGTTGAATAAGTAGTTTTGGGTGTTTAAATGATGATAAATCACACTCATATGAGGTAAAATTGATCACAAAGTTATCAAATGACATATTTGTATCGAAGTTTCTGATTTTGATCAAATTATACGAAATTCAAAAGGTGCTTTTCTGTTATATTTCAAGGTAATCATCAGAAAATGTTGAATAAGTAGTTTTGGGTGTTTAAATGATGATAAATCACACTCATATGAGGTAAAATTGATCACAAAGTTGTCAAATGACATATTTGTATCGAAGTTTCTGATTTTGATCAAATTATACGGAATTCAAAAGGTGCTTTTCTGTTATATTTCAAGGTAATCATCAGAAAATGTTGAATAAGTAGTTTTGGGTGTTTAAATGATGATAAATCACACTCATATGAGGTAAACTTGAACCCACAGTTGTCAAATGACATATTTGTATCGAAGTTTCTGATTTTGATCAAATTATACGGAATTCAAAAGGTGCTTTTCTGTTATATTTCAAGGTAATCATCAGAAAATGTTGAATAAGTAGTTTTGGGTGTTTAAATGATGATAAATCACACTTATATGAGGTAAACTTGAACCCACAGTTGTCAAATGACATATTTGTATCGAAGTTTCTGATTTTGATCAAATTATACGGAATTCAAAAGGTGCTTTTCTGTTATAATTCAAAGTAATCATCAGAAAATGTTAAATAAGAAGTTTTGAGTTCTTAAATGATGATAAATCACACTCATATGAGGTAAAATTGATCACAAAGTTGTCAAATGACATATTTGTATCGAAGTTTCTGATTTTGATCAAATTATACGGAATTCAAAAGGTGCTTTTCTGTTATAATTCAAGGTAATTATCAGAAAATGTTAAATAAGAAGTTTTGAGTTCTTAGATGATGATAAATCACACTCATATGAGGTAAAATTGATCACAAAGTTGTCAAATGACATATTTGTATCGAAGTTTCTGATTTTGATCAAATTATACGGAATTCAAAAGGTGCTTTTCTGTTATATTTCAAGGTAATCATCAGAAAATGTTAAATAAGAAGTTTTGAGTTCTTAAATGATGATAAATCACACTCATATGAGGTAAAATTGATCACAAAGTTGTCAAATGACATATTTGTATCGAAGTTTCTGATTTTGATCAAATTATACGAAATTCAAAAGGTGCTTTTCTGTTATATTTCAAGGTAATCATCAGAAAATGTTAAATAAGAAGTTTTGAGTTCTTAAATGATGATAAATCACACTCATATGAGGTAAAATTGATCACAAAGTTGTCAAATGACATATTTGTATCGAAGTTTCTGATTTTGATCAAATTATACGAAATTCAAAAGGTGCTTTTCTGTTATATTTCAAGGTAATCATCAGAAAATGTTGAATAAGTAGTTTTGGGTGTTTAAATGATGATAAATCACACTCATATGAGGTAAAATTGATCACAAAGTTGTCAAATGACATATTTGTATCGAAGTTTCTGATTTTGATCAAATTATACGGAATTCAAAAGGTGCTTTTCTGTTATATTTCAAGGTAATCATCAGAAAATGTTGAATAAGTAGTTTTGGGTGTTTAAATGATGATAAATCACACTTATATGAGGTAAACTTGAACCCACAGTTGTCAAATGACATATTTGTATCGAAGTTTCTGATTTTGATCAAATTATACGGAATTCAAAAGGTGCTTTTCTGTTATAATTCAAGGTAATCATCAGAAAATGTTAAATAAGAAGTTTTGAGTTCTTAAATGATGATAAATCACACTCATATGAGGTAAAATTGATCACAAAGTTGTCAAATGACATATTTGTATCGAAGTTTCTGATTTTGATCAAATTATACGGAATTCAAAAGGTGCTTTTCTGTTATAATTCAAGGTAATTATCAGAAAATGTTAAATAAGAAGTTTTGAGTTCTTAGATGATGATAAATCACACTCATATGAGGTAAAATTGATCACAAAGTTGTCAAATGACATATTTGTATCGAAGTTTCTGATTTTGATCAAATTATACGGAATTCAAAAGGTGCTTTTCTGTTATATTTCAAGGTAATCATCAGAAAATGTTAAATAAGAAGTTTTGAGTTCTTAAATGATGATAAATCACACTCATATGAGGTAAAATTGATCACAAAGTTGTCAAATGACATATTTGTATCGAAGTTTCTGATTTTGATCAAATTATACGGAATTCAAAAGGTGCTTTTCTGTTATATTTCAAGGTAATCATCAGAAAATGTTGAATAAGTAGTTTTGGGTGTTTAAATGATGATAAATCACACTCATATGAGGTAAAATTGATCACAAAGTTGTCAAATGACATATTTGTATCGAAGTTTCTGATTTTGATCAAATTATACGAAATTCAAAAGGTGCTTTTCTGTTATATTTCAAGGTAATCATCAGAAAATGTTGAATAAGTAGTTTTGGGTGTTTAAATGATGATAAATCACACTCATATGAGGTAAAATTGATCACAAAGTTGTCAAATGACATATTTGTATCGAAGTTTCTGATTTTGATCAAATTATACGGAATTCAAAAGGTGCTTTTCTGTTATATTTCAAGGTAATCATCAGAAAATGTTGAATAAGTAGTTTTGGGTGTTTAAATGATGATAAATCACACTCATATGAGGTAAAATTGATCACAAAGTTGTCAAATGACATATTTGTATCGAAGTTTCTGATTTTGATCAAATTATACGGAATTCAAAAGCCGCTTTTCTGTTATAATTCAAGATAATCATCAGAAAATGTTAAATAAGAAGTTTTAAGCTCTTAAATGATGATAAATCACACTCATATGAGGTAAAATTGATCACAAAGTTGTCAAATGACATATTTGTATCGAAGTTTCTGATTTTCAATGTAGTTTACATACATCCAATAGTTGCCGTGATACACCACAAACAGAAAAAAAAACGATCGATTCTGATATCTATATATTTTAAAAAACATAGACAATAATATAGTATTTTATTCATCGATGTAATCCCTTTTGCTGTTAATATTCTCGTGGACAATTTTGGCTCTGTCTCTATAATAATTTCGACAAGTAATCGTCGTCTATTGAGGTCCAATCGTTTTTCAGGATATTCCAAAGATGGGAAGTGGAACTAGGACACTACTTTCTGATTTCTCTGTCCAATTTGTCCCACAATAACTCAATTGGGTGGATATATAGGTTCTGACGTGTTTCAAGAAACTTTCCAAAGCGATTAAATATCGGCGTCCATTATTTTTTGTTACTCACTGTGTATACTTCGATTTTCGTAGAATATTCCGTTTTCTTTTGTCATATTTTGATTGATCTCTGTCATAATATCGAGATAATGCTGATATAAAGCGAAACCCTCTTGGGGATCCATTGTTATATTTTCATTTTCAAAAAAAAAAAAAATGAAAATCATCAGCTGCGACAAATGAAACAATACCCTACAATACCTCATGCTAAAAGCATTCCGAAGTCGGCAATAAAAGAATAATCCATTTCAAATATTCCAATTTCCCATTGATTCAAAACGAATAATTTGTTTTCTATACAATACAAAAAATCTTAATCGTTTACTTCTATTCATTATTTCAATAGATTATGGAAAATAATGGAAATGAATATAACGACAAACAAGAAAAATTTGTATTAAGTAAAACGGTGGAATTCCAATGGAAAACTATCACAAAAATGAAAAAAACCTTTTTATATTACAATATATATATAATCCCAGAAGTAATTGGCCCAGAAAGTACACAATCTATACAGAAAATGTTGTAAGTTTGAAGACGTTGTTTAGTATTTGTTTGGCAGCCATCAATAATGAACGTCTTCGGTGAATTTGTAAACCTGGAAAAAATTGTGCCGCGTTTTCTCACAATGGAACAAAAACAGCGTCATGAAGATGTTGCCATCGAGTTTCTGGCACTGTTTCACAGACGCAAAACCGAATTTTTGCACCTGAAACAGAAGAGAACCGGCTCCAAAGAAGCCAAAAACCGTTTCGTCTGCAGGCAAGAATGGGGCGTCTGTTTTTGGGGATGCACATGGGATAATTTTCATGTCTCCAATAATACTAATCTGTCATATTCTATCTCTAGATTACATCGCTCAAGAGTTACTTTTATTGTTACCATTCCTCCTAGGATAGAATCTACAAACTCTTTTATTTGTAGAGCGAAACTTCCTACTAAACTATAAACCCACTCGTTTCAACTCAACTCACACCATTTGCTTTGATTTTAGTAACTATTCCCTTCATATTATCGTTGTTGAGTTGCATCGATCCCTTCAGATTAGAAAACTACATATAAAAGTACTTGATCACAAATCTAACAAATGGAGTTGATGCAAAAAGTGAAATTAATAGAATAGAAATTAGAATCGAAGAAAGATATAAACAAGAAAGAACGGTTCGATGAGGTGGGTAAAGCTTTCTGGTCTTGAAAAGGGCTCCACGTTTTTGATCAGCCACGTGGCTATGCCTTCCAACCTCAACACCCAATAAGCGAATTTGCTGTGATGCAGACAGGACCAAATCCTGAGCTGCAGTGCCAAACTTTGTAAAATTTGTAAAAATAACTGCCCGGGGTGTTTGCTGCATTACACTCAATCAAATTGCTACCATCCTACCCCAGAACATGACTCGGTATTGATGGTGGTGGTATGTAACGGATCTGGGTGTTAGACGATCTTACATGAAGCGTAAGATTTGATTGATGATACCAGTCGTCGACGATATAGAGTTTGGGCTCGCAGTTTTGTCTAATGCAAAAAGATGCATCCCTGAGGAGCACCAGCGTTGACTTCAAATCCTTCTCAGGCGTGTCTATCGATTGGGACCTGGATGTACGTGTCTTTAAGAAAGCTACTAAACCAATCGATAATTGAGGACGACAAATCGTAAGATCTTAATTTATTTAGAAGGTTACCATGTCAAATCCTGTTTGATATGTCCAGTGCGATTGCTCTGGGTTGCAGTGATATGAGAAAACTTCTTCCATGCAAGGCTAGAATTGTGGCGGATTACAGGAGAAGGGGAAGGTGTCAAAAAAAAGACTTGACGAACCAAACAGCTTCTTGGAGGATGTAATAGATTTTGTTCTGTAATATTCTCTATGTTTTCGGCCATTTGGTTGATAAATGGTTCCACCAGGTTACAGATAAAGAGTAGGAACGTCGATCAATGACTTCACTAGGAAATTTTCCGGGAGATCTTTCAAAACCGTCGCTAGCAACCGAAGCGGAGGATAAAGAATCTTTCTAAGAGAAAAGGGCCCATTTAGTGGCGATCCACGGGTTTAAAAGAGTGTAATGAGCAATGGAATTGTTCGAGTCAACAATCGCGATTGGAGGTTATTGAAACGGCTCGGATTTGGGGTTATGTCAATATGTCAATGTTAATGGTGTTTCTGGGACTGAAACAGTTTGTGAATTGGCAATACCTGAGTATCAACTGCTCGTAGGACGGTGCAGATTTCATTAGATGAATCATTCAAACGAAAATAAAGTAACTTTGTATCTTTGTATAAAGTAACAATATGAATGAAAGTTTTTAGTTTCTATTTCCGCTTCTTATTGTCGTAT
This sequence comes from Diorhabda sublineata, assembly GCF_026230105.1. Taxonomy (NCBI): domain Eukaryota; kingdom Metazoa; phylum Arthropoda; class Insecta; order Coleoptera; family Chrysomelidae; genus Diorhabda; species Diorhabda sublineata. The sequence goes on from NC_079482.1 coordinate 2,984,137, forward strand.
AAATCGTCAAATTCTACAGTCTGTATAATGAAACTAGTGGATACAAATATATTCGTTTTTACACCAGATAAAATTATTAGATTCACTTTATACTTCCCATCAACTTGTATATGTCCTTTAATATCAAGGGATTTTGTATCCATTAAATCGAAATATTCAATGCATGGAAAATCCTGTCCTCGGGGAAATTATTTCGCTCTTCAAACTACGTATGAATGACAGTAAACGCTTAAAATTATATAAAATAGATTTATTACTGTTGTACGTTTCGTTGGTTGACTATGCGAAATACGCATATTTAATTGTTTCGCTTAATTGTCAGCAAAAGTTTAGATGAAGGGGCTTCGAATGTATTAAAAAGCGAATTGACATTTTTCGTATGACTCAGGAAGAAATTAACCGAATTTGTTTTAATAATCAAACTTCATCTGAAAGTGATTTGAAGACGGAATGAATTGAATTTTCAACATGAATATTGATTCAATTAGTCTTCAAGATAATCGTCGTTTTTCAAAAATCGCTTTACTACTTGAAGTAGACTCCTCGAGACCTTGGTGGAACAAAATTTTTTGGACTTAGATACAAAATATTCCTACCCTCAACATCTTCTCCTCGCGCAAGAATCTGGATTCGAATAAGTAGTGATCTAATGGTGCAAGGTCCGAACTAAACGCTGGATGAAGTAAAAGTTCAATACCGAATTTCCTTTAGCATTGTTTTGTTGTAAAAGAACCCGTTTCTTGTAAACTAAACATAATATATTATTTTTTTAGACACAGAGGATGTTTTAAAAGTAGCTAAGCAAATAAAACGCACTATGTTTGTTTTTAGTTTTGAATTTTATATCGAAAATTAGATCAATAATGTATATAATTGGTTTTGCTGTTCTTTAGATATTCCGGTTTCTAGAATAAAAGATAAATACTTCACATATCATATTCATATGAATCAATATTTACTTTTTCACCAATCTGTACCAATGAGTAAGTTTTTAGACCTTCCATGGTGCCGCAAAGGAGAAAAACTTCCTTAAATTTGTTTTATTCATTCTACTTTCCACAACTATATCTAGGAAATAGTTGGAGTTTCATTTTATGAAACTGAAAAAACGCTTTTTGTTCAATCACCAAAATTTTAGAGGATAAAAGAGTTTGACGGGACTCGAGTCGCCTTTTTTATCACTTGAATTGACAAAAACTTGAAAACAGCGTTTTGGGATTTCTTGAAGCACATTCTTCTCAATATTATACCAAAGATGTAGCTGCAGTTAAATGACGCATCCTCATTTAGTTGATTCAGCTATTAAAAATTATCTAAATGGAAAAATTCCAAATAGATAGATAGGAATATCACCAGTTCTGGCTTTGATCCAATCCTTTTAATCAGGACACGTGGAAATTATTCTGTATAGTACACCACCAATTACTGTCGATGTATATGGAGACAGAAAATGGTATTCACATCGAGCAACTATTGTAATTTATTTTTGATTCAACTGTTATAGTATTTAATTTTCCTATAGTGCTAAGTTTCTAATTGTTTTTCCACCAATAGACACGATATTTTCAAATTAAACTTTATCCAACGCTAGCAGCCAGATGTTCGTACAATATTGAATGTATGCCAGTGAAATTAATGCCCAAATATGCCTCGAACTGATAGTATGTCACATAAGGATCTTGCTAAATCAGTTTAGAGACAGCATCGATGTTTTCTGGCTCAACAGCTCATTATGGTTGACCTCCACGATATTCATCCTGTAGCGAAGTGCTCTAGATAATGCTTCATCACCAAAAGTCTAAGCGAGTCGATCGGCAGAATGCTGTTGGTTTAATCCACATCGAATGTCATAAAAAATCATCGCACCAAAATGTTCTGAATACGTTCACACAGAAAGCTTAGCAACCTTCGTATGTACGTCTCTAAATATAAATCTAAAATGTGGAGGAGATCATGGTTTGCCTAATTTGCCTGGTTGATTATTCTTTTGGTTTCTGTGTCTTCGTTCCCATCCTTGGTAAACTCTATATCCAAGTTTGCGAAATATGTAACTCTTTTTAGATCATCATCTCCTATTGAATAATTCTGGATTATCCTTGCCTCTATAGACCATTACCCTGCTTAAAACCCTGGAATACTAAATCTTCGTCGGTTCGACTAACTGTGCCGATCAATTTATGGTATAACCTTTGTGGGTAAGGTTAGGAAATTCAGGCTATAGCAGTGCTTTCCCCAGCTCAGTGCCCTTTGAACCAAGTAGGTGCAAGGACCGTTGAACTTACATCGTCTATTCGACAGATTGACTTGAAACTCAGGAAGCTGCTAAACTAATCGAGGAAATTGAAATCGAAGAGGAAAATAAAGAAGATTCTGGAAAGAAGAGAAAGCGAAAGCTTCCAAGAACATCACTTGATGAAGATAAGAGCTGCTCGGAAGTACAAAAGAGAGGTTCAAGTAAATATATCCTTCAAACAGGTCTTGAACAATTAGAGAGTAAAAATTGAAAGAAATGGAAGACGTCTTGAGATCTGGAGTATTGATGTTGTCCACATAAGACAAGGCCCTACACCTCAAACTGGAAACAGTGACGACATCCTTGGAGAGTCTCAAACTATTTTTACGGATTCATTTATGGAAGTAGTTTCACCAATATATAGATATTAATTCAGGAGAATTAAATTCATCAAATACTGCCATAATTTTTAGAAAAATAAGCGGAAAGGAAAGCCATTCACAAGGATTGATTACATGTGTGAATTGTCGGACAAACTGACTGATGCTTGGTTGAGAAAAAGAAGGGATCTACCTGGACAACACCAAAGTGTCAAGGATAGGATTGACGCAGCAATTGGGCCTACAACTTCAGTTCCTCGGGTAGCACCTGCAGCAGAAATACATGAGAAAAAACGACGCATATGCTCTAAAAGCGACTACAAACTCCGAAGAATGAGAAAAACGTCTTGTAGGAGTTGTTCCTTAGCAATATGCGGCGAAAGTCGAGTGATATTGTGTAAAAATGATATATAATACTTTTACATAATTTTTGTGTTCTCTAAGCCATTTTTATTCGAATTTTTTATGTAACAGTCTGTGTTAGCAATTATTCACATCTTTACTTTTGTAATATTCGGCACAAAATGTGCATACTTTTAATATCACATCAATAAAAATGGTTAAAGGGTAATTATTTGTTCTTCTTGTTTCCTTTACAATTTTCTTAATTGATTTTTGGATACTGTCAGTCACAATGACGAAGGTTTAGTAATAAGGTACCTAAATTGAGATTTAGCACTCCAGGGTAGGTCTCTGATTACCACAAATTCAATTTAATTATCACATTTGTAAACTTTTTCTAAATTAACAAATGTTTTCTTATATTGGGAGTCTTATTTGAAAAATCGTATATTTGATTGGTTTCCAAAACTCATAGTCCACTGATCACAGCGTCTGACTTTCGAAAATTAGTTATGTCGCTGATTTTCTGAAAGTTAACATCAAAATTTTGGCCGGTAAGCAGTTAGAGTTATTTTGCAAATAACTCGAAATATATGCCAAATTTCGGAAAAAGTGAATGGATCAAAAATGTAGTTCAAGAAATTTTCTACAAAAAAGATTCCCTGTTCTCTTCTTATACATTTTTATTGGTTGCGATACAACTTTTTGTTTTTTCAAGAAAGGAAAGAAAGGTGTCTTTAAGTTGTTTGAACAAAAATTTAAAGTTGAATCTAATCTCGGAGCAGCGTTTCGAAGATTTGACACTACAGAAGAGTGTATAGCTGAAAATTCGTACTGTCTCTGACCTCGATTTGTGTTTTTTAAAGGCTGTTGTTAAGAGAAATGTGGTCAATCTAGGTTCTCTTCCTCTAACCTCACATGCAGCCAAATTGCATTGCTTAAGAGTGTATTTCCAGGTTCGACAATGGCTCTCCAATACCAGGTTGGATCCAGTGAAGTGGGGATAGGAGTTTCGTGATATTTTGTCACCAAAAGCAATGAAGCAACCACCAGCGTCCTCAGAGATCTTAAAAATGATTTTGTGTAGCTGCCAAAAAGGTTGTAGTAAGTTGTGTACTTGCTGGAAAGCTGGACTGCTATGGAAAATTCATGCACGAATTTGATTCCTGCTGACTTCGCGGAAGAAGAATTTCTTGACGGAGATACCAGTCCTGCAGGAGAAGACAGTGAAGACATTCTGTGGAGCACGGAATTCCTCTTGGAAGAAATGCTCGAGAGTGATGATGATGAAATCGATTAGATTGCAATTGATTTCTTATATTCGATTTTTAATATTTTCTCTATTTTTGATAAATGCTTAAATAAAGTTCTCACAAGAATAGCGTTTTCGAGAATTGAGTTTAGAGTACTTACAACAATCAAGAGTTTTTTGTAGGTTAGGAAAAATCATATTTGAGCTTCTTCGAATCCAGTAAATTCGCTTTTTGTAAGAGTAATTTTGAGATTAGGAAAAAATCGCGAAGAACGTTTTTTATAGGAAATTTTTTGAACTACATTTTGAATCTTGTCACTTTTTTCGAAATTTGGCATAGATTTCGAGTTATTTGCAAAATTCTTTTGATGTTAACTTTTACTGTCCAGAAAATCGGCGACATAACTAATTTTCGTGGATTTTGGTTCTAATTGGACTGTACTCACTGGACTATCATGTATGTTCAAAAGTTTATTTTTATCGTTTGTTCAGTAGACACCGAATAAATAAAGATGACTCAAACTAAATTTTACAAAATTATACGCCATATGAACCCAAAATTATTCCACACACGCACATTTCTACCCAAAACCTATAAGAAACACAAAAAGATGATGGAAAAGTTTGTTTTTGGTCTAGTTTGACTATTATTATTCGAGAAATTTCCATTTCTGGATCCGGTAAGAAAAAAATACTATACACAAAATCAATAAGTCATTTCGAAATATTGAAATTTAGTCCCGAAAACTGTGTCATTTTATTTATGGAGCTTATCCATTATCTCTGAAATGAATTCATCAATCAAATGACAGAAAATACCAAAGGGTTGATTGAATAATATCCGAGCAATTAGTAAAATTCGATTTAACTAGTATTTAATACCGAAATATATCAGAAATAATCGAAAATAATCAAGAAAAGTACGCACTTAAAGGCTTTTAGAAGTTTCCTTAGCAAAGCAACTTTAATTGATACTAAAAAATTACAGCACGAGTCGTTTCGACGAGAAGTTTCGACTCAACAAATAACAAAAGCAATCTCGCAATCCACAAAAAATACTTGAGCGTCAATATTGAGACAATTTATGGAGTTTCGACAAGCACGAATATTAAAAAGAGGAATGGAGAAGATTATAAAGGATATGCAGTTAAATCAATTTGTGATTCAACTGCGAAGATGATTCAAAAAAATATTTCAATGAATACAATATTAATTTTGATCCTTTCGCCTTCTTATGAATTAGGGCAGCAGGAGCTGCAAACTGTGAAATTTACCATTTTAAAGAAGAAAAAAAATCAAGATGGAACTTCAACAAAAAGATTAGAACAAAATATTTTCAAAGACGACACAGGGTGGGTCGAGAAAATTGGCAGCTAATGGATAACAAAAAATGAAATGGATGAAGGTATTTGCCCCATTGCATTGTTAAAACTACTGTTACAAAAAATAAATGAAAACATAACATCTGAACGACTTTTTAAACCCCTAATTCCTTTTGGAAAAATTCTAAAGGCTGGCACAAAAATGTTTTAATACGATTTCTACTTGGATGAAAAGTTTTTGCAACTAAAATTGGACTCGACATTACAAATAATAAAATTACCAATCATTCGAACCATGTTAAGGCCCCCATACACACGACAATCTTAATAAAAAGCAATGAAGCAACCACCAGCGTCCTCAGAGATCTTAAAAATGATTTTATGTAGCTGCCAAAAAGGTTGTGTACTTGCTAGAAGACCGGACTGCTATGCAAAATTCATGCACGAATTTGATTCCTGCTGACTTGGCGGAAGAAGAATTTCTTGACGGAGATACCAGTCCTGCAGGAGAAGACACTGAGGAGCACGGAATTCCTCTCGGAAGAAATGCTCGAGAGTGTTGATGATGAAATCGATTAGATTGCAATTGATTTCTTATATTCGATTTTCAATATTTTGATAAATGTTTAAATAAAGTTCTCACAAGAATAGCGTTTTCGAGGATTGAGTGTAGAGTACTTACAACAATCAAGATTTTAGAGTTTTTTGTAGGTTAGGAAAAATCATATTTGTTAACCGACGTTCTTCATCTCCTACATGATTTTACCCGCAAATCTGCTAGTGTATGTGGTATTCATTCAAATCCGTCATGAAAAAACATAGTCGTTCTACAAAATGGCCGATACAAGATTGTGGAATAAAGATTTCACTATTGAATTTTTGAAGTTATATAAATCGTTGCCAAAGTTATGGAAATTAAAATCTTCAGACTATTCCTGTAACAAGATATCGTAATGTTGCTTTCTGTTGGTAATCTTGTTTTTTTATCAAAGTTGTGACACTGCTTAACAATTCTAGATAAGTATCTTCATCCGTTCTTAAATAATTACACCAGTCACTTATTTCAAGTTTGAACTCTTTTGATAGATTAACAATGGAAAATCCGTTTCTTTTTAATAACCAATCTCTTGCCCATTTCGAACCAACGCCACTGCAATTATGTCCTTGCGGTTCATCGTGAAACACACAATTGTAGACGTTCTTTTCCGACAGTGTATGTGTGTTTAAAAGCGGAAATTCTGCACATACAATTTTAACTGTTCGGTTAAGATTGTCTTAGTGCATGAGTATCTAGGGTCTCTTCCTCTAACCTCAGATGCAGCCAAATTGCTTTGCTTAAGAGTGTATTTCCAGGTTCAACAATGGGTCTCCAATACCAGCTTGGATCCAGTAAAGTGGTGATGGCAGTTTCGAGATATTTTGTCGCCGAAAGCAATGAAGCAACCACCAGCGTCCTTAGAGATCTTAAAAATGATTTTATGTAACTGCCAAAAAAGTTGTAGTAAGTTGTGTACTTGCTAGAAGGCTGGACTACTATGCGGGTCGTGTTTACAAAATTCATGTACGAATTTGATTCCTGCTGACTTGGGGGAAGAAGAATTTCTTGACGGAGATACCAGTCCTGCAGGAGAAGACAGTGAAGACACTCTGAGGAGCACGGAATTCCTCTTGGAAGAAATGCTCGAGAGTGATGATGATGAAATCGATTAGATTGCAATTGTATAAATATAGATAATTATTGTTGTTGTACATTTATCTTAGGAAAAAACACTCGAGCTTCTCTTTAAAGGATAAATTTCTTTCAAACTTAAAATTTTGCTCGAAAAACTAACCCTTGACAAAATCACTCGACTCGGTCAGTTTTTCTTGTAAAATAACTGATTGGCAAGATTATTTCGTTAAAATCCGATAAAAAAAATTCTTGTCTTTTCACTGTTCGATGATTTTCTGACTTAAATATTGTAATAATACAAATTATTTCCAAAAAAATACTAGATTCCAGCTTGAGGTTCTATACATAAACCTTGTATAATAAACTAACTATTTTTTTCTACGTACGTTATAATATTCACGCTTTTTTTCATTCATTTGCATTCATAAAGAATGTAATTTCTGAATCGGTCAAGAAGCGTGAAAAAAAGTACCGTAGCGTTTAATTTTTTCACGCTTTTGCAGTAAAAGAAGTGCCGTAACGTGTAATTTTTTAAAGCAACTCGTTTCTCCGATAAATATCATGTCTCAATAAATTAGTGTAGTATTATAATTAGTGATGGGGAGTGATAGTGAAGAAATTTTGAACTGCACCCCAGAAGATGTTGAATCAGCAGCTGCAGCGACTGATTTAAAGGAATAGAATTTTTTTATTTAGTGGTGCACTAAAAAAGGTAAAAACAACTTTACAGAAAAAGTGTTACTAGCTTACTTTGAAACTGAATCCAAAATGTAGAAGTTTTTAACACTTTAGTCGACTTATTCAAAACTGAAAGGCATCCTAATGGTAAATAACGACGTAAATACTTGAAACTCATTGTATATTTTAAAAATAAATCATTTTCTCGTGAAGAAATTAATAAGTTTCTGTTGCAAGCTCCAGACGATCATTATCTCATACAAAAGGTATGACAGTAAAAAATTTTAATGTAAGCTTGGATATTATTTCATATTTCAGGTTGCTTTCAGCTTTTTTGCTTTTTTTTTGGTCGCTCCAGACAACCGACAATTAAAAAAAATTCAGTTTTTTAAAGTTTCTACAAAAACCGTTAATTTTAGATCCAATGGTAAAGAGAAAAATGGGGGTTGCTATTTGAAAAAATTAAGTTTTCCAAGTTTTCAGATAGCGAAATTCGGCACCATTTTCTGAACACCCTATATAAATTTTTGTCAAGGTTTTAACAGATTTTGAAAGCTGTAAGTGTTATTTGTCCAAATCCCAAAAATCTTAAACGTGACTCACTTAAATCTAGAAATATAATTATTTTAGTGGAGGGCTGCATGTGTCCGAAAATTTCGAAAATGTAAAATAAATAAAAATTGGTGGACTTTAGGCATACTATGCCTTACATAAAGTTTTTGCATAGATTTCAAAAATTAAATAAAAACCATAACATTCCGTTTAAAATAACGAAGTTTGGGTCCACTTCTGGTGTAACCGGAAATTTGAGAAAACTGAAATTACTTTAAATAAAACCAGCATTTCGGAAAAGCCCTGCAAGCTAATTTTCAGAACACTAGTCGCAGTCCTGTACTAATACAACTATAGACGATGTTATTTCTTTGAACTCGTTAAATGTTGACAATTCAAGAACCAATAGTGATGTAACTTCTTCTTTACTTCAAATTAATAATGCCCACAGTTGTATTTTTAATATTACTATTACAAAATAAAAATTGATAAAAGTTTTGTCGATTTTTTTCGAGTTTACGGACGTAGAAAAATTTTTGTATGAAACTCGTGAGTGAACTAACTTTTTTTCACTTGTAGGAATTGATCGAAGCAACCTACTCGTGAAAAAAACTATTACTTTACCAACTTGTTGCATAAATAACTATTATAAGCGTTTCCTTAAATGTCGTTGGTATATTAGTTTAGTGGTTAATACTTTTTATAGTAATTCGACGAAAAAAATATATACTTTGACCAACTATATCTCAAATATCGGTGGTCAAAGTGCCATTACCATTTTTCAACTCATCAAATTGTTTTTTTTTTTTCGAATCTGATCGATTTATTAAAAATAACCCCCCTTGGCCGCAATGAGTTTCCTAATTTAGTCCTGATTTGTCCTCCATTTGGACGAAGCTTTCTATAATATTTTATTGAAATTTATTTTGTTAGAGCAGAGGCTCCCAAAGTTTTTTTTCCAGTACAAACATGGCATGAATAATTTACCTATTTGGAATCGCATTAAATTATATTTTTAATATCTCTCGTAATTAATTGTCAATATATTGTTATATAACATATTAAATAAGATTGTTACAGCACACAATTCTGGATTTTAAACTTGTCCCGCAGATTTTTCAGTTTGCTGACAAAGTTTACCTTGTTCTTACAGAGGTCAAAAAAAAAAATTGTGTGTGTCAGCTCCGACGCACGACTGAGTTTACTCCTTAAGTTCGATAGTCTAACCAGACGCCAAAAAAAGAGTTTATTTAACTCAAAAAAGATTGGTTGATTGCCAGAATATTTTGGGCTTCCTTCATTAATTTTTTTTTAATCTGTAAGCTCGCTGTCTCTCGGCTGGAATTTTTGGAGATTTAGATTTTTTCCTAGTCAAAAAATAAAAAAAAAACATTAGAAAATTTATAAATGCATAATTAAAAAAAATTTAACCAACTTTAAGAAAATTGATAAAAAAAGGTTTTTATAAACATTTTTTTAAAATTATTATAATTAATTTTTTATTTAAAATATAATATTATCTTGATAATTAACAAAAATGGTTATAAAAAGATAATTATGTCACCAAATCTATTAAGTAGAATAATAAATAGTACATGAAAATTATTTAAATAAGCTAAAAAATAACTTTTCGAAAGATAATTATATAAAAACATTATTATAATGAAAAAATATTGTCGATTTTTCTGATAATATTATCGAATTATTGACTACAGTTGTTGATATTTAAAAATTATTTATAAAATAAATCATAATAACGTGGAAGAATTTATAGACATCGACAAAAAAATTAATTTTTGGTTAGGTTAGAAATTTTCTATTTTATGTGGATGCGCTCGATAATTCATATTGGGTTGATTATCTAATTTTATGTGTTGTTTTCAAATATATATTTATATGAACTACATCGATAATTATTAAAATATTTAATAAATACAAATTGCACATGCTCATACATATAATACATGAATTATAACGTACCTTGCAACCACGTGTTTGTTAGATGTTCCGGCAATATTACTACACCTTTTTCTGCCATCATAGGATGCGCACCAAAAACGTAACGAGGTCATTCATCGATAGATTTTACTCCTCACATTTTTCTCATACCGGGCCCCTTATATATGCAAATCGATTCTTAAGGAGTAAACTCCAATAATATTTACTTCCAAAATCAATTGGATGTGATTAAGCAGAAAACGTTCAACCTACAAATGATAAATTTTGATAATTTGAACTTAAAGTTTATTGATGTGTCCTTAAAACTTAAAATAATTAAATGTCACATTGATTTTCTTATGTAGCTGCAGCTGTTATGGTATAATAACATGATAATTTACTTTAAATGCCAAAAATTTTGGAATAATTTACAAATTTGTTTTAGAGAAAAATGTTAAGTAAGTAAACATTTTTGAAAAAGATAGTTATGTGGGTTGGCACGTTTCAGGTAAATAAAACATTTATAAAATATTTTTTTGTACTAAACAAAAATCCAAGAAATTTGAAACATCCATCTAAATACATTATTATTTGGCCGCTACAGTCAGTGTCATCATTCTTCGTGAGATCCGATAAAGGAGATTTCTATAACAGTGAGAAATGTTTATTTAAACTTCAAACAATCTGATGAAAATAAGTAAACAATAAACAACTATAAAAACGAAATGAAGTTAATTGATTTACCTCAAAACTTGTGCCCATCTCCTCGGCTGCATTTCGGCATACATCAATTCACTAACTACTTGACACATTATTAAAAAATTTGCGACAACTTCTATTATGCTGATCTCTACCTGACTTACATCCTAATGTGCAAACATCAAATTTATTTAAGAGGTTTGGATTCTTTCCGAAAAATTAATGATTATAAAAGTTACGCGTAAAATTGTAAGGAAGAAAACCCTCTCAACGTAAAAAATAACAGTAGAATTTTTCACGTAATTTATTTAGTAAAATGAATCCAACCCACTAAAGATGTTTCAACAATTTATTGTGGTAGAAAATCAAAACCAAATTTGTTCTGATAGAATACACCCAAACCAATTGTGAACATGAAAATCTCATTTTGTAATTATATAGGTTAGAATTTCACAGAATATCGTTACAGAAACATTTGATTCGACTTGGACGATTCCTGCAATTTATTAAAACGACATTTTCAAAGTTTGTTAAAGCAAAAACTCATTTTTTATAATTTGTGGGTTGCTTAACAACGTCCAATTGCATAAAACAGTTATGCTAGGAGCTATCAATATTTCATAAATAATGTTTACTCCCCGTATAAAATTCTAACAAACCGTCAGTCCACCTGGACTCATCATCTCCACTGTTTACCAATAAAAACATCGAATCGTAAACATAAGTAGTAGTCACGAAAGAAGTTGCTGTGGATCATGTAAAGAAAAACTTGAAAAAGTTGTCAAATTCACTAAAGATTTTATATGTATGACAATTTATAAAACGGAATAAACTGGTGGCAATAACCGAATCGTCAAGGATAGTTCGATGGTGGCAAGATCAGATAAGAGACTACCGAAGTTCCAATAGACGAATGGGGTACAAAAAGGGATCAGTTCACGTCTGGTACCCCGTTTAAACCAAACTTCCTCACAGGCAGGTACATTTTACTCGTCCACGAGGTATAATAATGATTTTTTTCCAAGTAGTACTACAATTAAGTACATTTATCTAAATAACGTCATACTATGCCGTTCAATTTATGATGATTCAATTGCCTTTTAACGAATACTTTCTCACATAAAATGTAAAAATAATAAATTTATAAAATGAGGTATCTACGCCTATGGTAGAGCAAACAAAATTGTCGGCGGGGGTTTTTATACAAGTTTTTATAATCTGCAATTGATATTGATACAAATTTGAAGCAAACGAATCCCTTTTTTAAAAAAAATTCAACCTGCAAAAAATTATACAGAAATTAACAAAGTTCTATTTCAATGGGAGGGATGAGCTTGTTTGCCTCTTATAAGTTTATTGCATGTGGGAGTAAATCTTGATAGAGTCACTGAAATTTCTCTTTCAATGTTGAGCTTTGCTCTATACTTGGATTTCATCACTGCAACAGCAGAAAAACCACACTCGCAACGGTAAGAACTGGCAAACGAAATAACAGCAAGCAAAGCCTTTTTCGTTTTCAGTACCACTCGTAAACTCAAACAGGGATTGTTGGGAAGTACGTTGAAATGTCAAAAACCCACGAAAATTAGCCAAATTTTATATTATAACCGAGCAGGATCGGCTTCGCGGTTCATGTCGTGGTCGAGTTCGTAACAATACTAAATAGGTTATAGTCAATTATAGTTTCTGGGTATTCTCATTACTCAATACTGGAATTATAACAGTGTAAAATTATATAAATACTAAATGAATTATATATCAAATATTAAAATTGATTTGAGTATTAGATACGGTGAGGTATATTTACACGGCGATTTAATATAATTCAGGAGCCCAATGTATGAATTTAGAAGCTTCCAATGTACATATTTAAACAGAAATATGAATGATGAATTTAGTTGGGTAAATATTCATTTCATTACAAGAAATTTCTCCATAAGGTAAATAACTCAGGTAGTATAAAATCCCAGTTTACAATATCGGAACATTCGTTCAAGTTATATTTGATAGAATTTGAATAAACTGATTAATTGATCAAACCAACAATTTTCCAAGTTCTTTTGGATTCGTTTTCTAAATCTAAATGTACCGTCACTTTATTTGAAATCTGTAAATTCTTTTCAAATTCACGGGTGGATTTTTCGCTAATTGGGTGGTACCAATGGGGTTCTTTGCCAGATTGTTAGGATAGTTACCAAGTTTCTTTCACACATTTAAATTGTATGTCTTGAGCAATTAAATTATTAGTCTTAAACCAAGAAGCGTTCACAATACTAATAAAAACTTTGTACTGAAACATCTCTAGAATATCGATGTTGAAGTTGGACGTTACGCCCCAGAGTACAGTCATTTAATTCCAGGTTATATACCATCAGACACTGATATTTCTGGTACCAGAACACCTCAAAACATCCAAATAGTTTGCATTTTTCCACAAGTGAAAACCAATTGATTATGGAACTTTCCAGATCATTCGGGAAATTTCTAGAATGTTCTCGAATATTTGAAATCGATTTTAATAAATTGCACTCATTTTGGGAACATTCCATATCATTTTAGAAAGTTTTAGAACTTTTTAGATCATTCTAAATCGATTATGATAGTTGAACACATTTTAGAACTGTTTTTTGTAACTATTCACTCTTGATTCCAATTGATCGACTGGAAACACGATTGAACTGATGAACAGTCATTGTATTTCGGTTTATATATCATCAGACACCGAAATTTCCAGTACCAAGACACTCTAGAATATTGAGATGTACATCGATTCGATTTGGTTGTTTTAGATCGATAATAACAATTCGGGAAATTTCTAGAATGTTCTCGAATATTTGAAATCGATTTTAATAAATTGCACTCATTTTGGGAACTTTCCATATCATTTTAGAAAGTTTTAGAACTTTTTAGATCATTCTAAATCGATTATGATAGTTGAACGCATTTTAGAACTGTTTTTTGTAACTATTCACTCTTGATTCCAATTGATCGACTGGAAACACGATTGAACTGATGAACAGTCATTGTATTTCGGTTTGTATATCATTAGATACCGAAATTTCCAGTACCAAAACACTCTAAAATATTTAGATGTACATCGATTCGATTTGGTTGTTTTAGATCGATAATAACAATTCGGGAAATTTCTAGAATGTTCTCGAATATTTGAAATCGATTTTAATAAATTGCACTCATTTTGGGAACTTTCCATATCATTTTAGAAAGTTTTAGAACTTTTTAGATCATTCTAAATCGATTATGATAGTTGAACACATTTTAGAACTGTTTTTTGTAACTATTCACTCTTGATTCCAATTGATCGATTGGAAACACGATTAAACTGATGAACAGTCATTGTATTTCGGTTTATATATCATCAGACACCGAAATTTCCAGTACCAAGACACTCTAGAATATTGAGATGTACATCGATTCGATTTGGTTGTTTTAGATCGATAATAACAATTCGGGAAATTTCTAGAATGTTCTCGAATATTTGAAATCGATTTTAATAAATTGCACTCATTTTGGGAACTTTCCATATCATTTTAGAAAGTTTTAGAACTTTTTAGATCATTCTAAATCGATTATGATAGTTGAACACATTTTAGAACTGTTTTTTGTAACTATTCACTCTTGATTCCAATTGATCGATTGGAAACACGATTGAACTGATGAACAGTCATTGAATTTCGGTTTATATATCATCAGATACCGAAATTTCCAGTACCAAAACACTCTAGAATATTTAGATGTACATCGATTCGATTTGGTTGTTTTAGATCGATAATAACAATTCGGGAAATTTCTAGAATGTTCTCGAATATTTGAAATCGATTTTAATAAATTGCACTCATTTTGGGAACTTTCCATATCATTTTAGAAAGTTTTAGAACTTTTTAGATCATTCTAAATCGATTATGATAGTTGAACACATTTTAGAACTGGTTTTTGTAACTATTCACTCTTGATTCCAATTGATCGACTGGAAACACGATTGAACTGATGAACAGTCATTGAATTTCGGTTTATATATCATCACATACCGAAATTTCCAGTACCAAAACACTCTAGAATATTTAGATGTACATCGATTCGATTTGGTTGTTTTAGATCGATAATAACAATTCGGGAAATTTCTAGAATGTTCTCGAATATTTGAAATCGATTTTAATAAATTGCACTCATTTTGGGAACTTTCCATATCATTTTAGAAAGTTTTAGAACTTTTTAGATCATTCTAAATCGATTATGATAGTTGAACACATTTTAGAACTGGTTTTTGTAACTATTCACTCTTGATTCCAATTGATCGACTGGAAACACGATTGAACTGATGAACAGTCATTGAATTTCGGTTTATATATCATCAGATACCGAAATTTCCAGTACCAAAACACTCTAGAATATTTAGATGTACATCGATTCGATTTGGTTGTTTTAGATCGATAATAACAATTCGGGAAATTTCTAGAATGTTCTCGAATATTTGAAATCGATTTTAATAAATTGCACTCATTTTGGGAACTTTCCATATCATTTTAGAAAGTTTTAGAACTTTTTAGATCATTCTAAATCGATTATGATAGTTGAACACATTTTAGAACTGGTTTTTGTAACTATTCACTCTTGATTCCAATTGATCGATTGGAAACACGATTGAACTGATGAACAGTCATTGAATTTCGGTTTATATATCATCAGATACCGAAATTTCCAGTACCAAAACACTCTAGAATATTTAGATGTACATCGATTCGATTTGGTTGTTTTAGATCGATAATAACAATTCGGGAAATTTCTAGAATGTTCTCGAATATTTGAAATCGATTTTAATAAATTGCACTCATTTTGGGAACTTTCCATATCATTTTAGAAAGTTTTAGAACTTTTTAGATCATTCTAAATCGATTATGATAGTTGAACACATTTTAGAACTGGTTTTTGTAACTATTCACTCTTGATTCCAATTGATCGACTGGAAACACGATTGAACTGATGAACAGTCATTGAATTTCGGTTTATATATCATCACATACCGAAATTTCCAGTACCAAAACACTCTAGAATATTTAGATGTACATCGATTCGATTTGGTTGTTTTAGATCGATAATAACAATTCGGGAAATTTCTAGAATGTTCTCGAATATTTGAAATCGATTTTAATAAATTGCACTCATTTTGGGAACTTTCCATATCATTTTAGAAAGTTTTAGAACTTTTTAGATCATTCTAAATCGATTATGATAGTTGAACACATTTTAGAACTGGTTTTTGTAACTATTCACTCTTGATTCCAATTGATCGACTGGAAACACGATTGAACTGATGAACAGTCATTGAATTTCGGTTTATATATCATCAGATACCGAAATTTCCAGTACCAAAACACTCTAGAATATTTAGATGTACATCGATTCGATTTGGTTGTTTTAGATCGATAATAACAATTCGGGAAATTTCTAGAATGTTCTCGAATATTTGAAATCGATTTTAATAAATTGCACTCATTTTGGGAACTTTCCATATCATTTTAGAAAGTTTTAGAACTTTTTAGATCATTCTAAATCGATTATGATAGTTGAACACATTTTGGAACTGTTTTTTGTAACTATTCACTCTTGATTCCAATTGATCGATTGGAAACACGATTGAACTGATGAACAGTCATTGAATTTCGGTTTATATATCATCAGATACCGAAATTTCCAGTACCAAAACACTCTAGAATATTTAGATGTACATCGATTCGATTTGGTTGTTTCAGATCGATAATAACAATTCGGGAAATTTCTAGAATGTTCTCGAATATTTGAAATCGATTTTAATAAATTGCACTCATTTTGGGAACTTTCCATATCATTTTAGAAAGTTTTAGAACTTTTTAGATCATTCTAAATCGATTATGATAGTTGAACACATTTTAGAACTGTTTTTTGTAACTATTCACTCTTGATTCCAATTGATCGATTGGAAACACGATTGAACTGATGAACAGTCATTGAATTTCGGTTTATATATCATCAGATACCGAAATTTCCAGTACCAAAACACTCTAGAATATTTAGATGTACATCGATTCGATTTGGTTGTTTTAGATCGATAATAACAATTCGGGAAATTTCTAGAATGTTCTCGAATATTTGAAATCGATTTTAATAAATTGCACTCATTTTGGGAACTTTCCATATCATTTTAGAAAGTTTTAGAACTTTTTAGATCATTCTAAATCGATTATGATAGTTGAACACATTTTAGAACTGGTTTTTGTAACTATTCACTCTTGATTCCAATTGATCGATTGGAAACACGATTGAACTGATGAACAGTCATTGTATTTCGGTTTGTATATCATCACATACCGAAATTTCCAGTACCAAAACACTCTAAAATATTTAGATGTACATCGATTCGATTTGGTTGTTTCAGATCGATAATAACAATTCGGGAAATTTCTAGAATGTTCTCGTATATTTGAAATCGATTTTAATAAATTGCACTCATTTTGGGAACTTTCCATATCATTTTAGAAAGTTTTAGAACTTTTTAGATCATTCTAAATCGATTATGATAGTTGAACACATTTTGGAACTGTTTTTTGTAACTATTCACTCTTGATTCCAATTGATCGATTGGAAACACGATTGAACTGATGAACAGTCATTGAATTTCGGTTTATATATCATCAGATACCGAAATTTCCAGTACCAAAACACTCTAAAATATTTAGATGTACATCGATTCGATTTGGTTGTTTCAGATCGATAATAACAATTCGGGAAATTTCTAGAATGTTCTCGAATATTTGAAATCGATTTTAATAAATTGCACTCATTTTGGGAACTTTCCATATCATTTTAGAAAGTTTTAGAACTTTTTAGATCATTCTAAATCGATTATGATAGTTGAACACATTTTAGAACTGTTTTTTGTAACTATTCACTCTTGATTCCAATTGATCGACTGGAAACACGATTGAACTGATGAACAGTCATTGTATTTTGGTTTATATATCATCACATACCGAAATTTCCAGTACCAAAACACTCTAAAATATTTAGATGTACATCGATTCGATTTGGTTGTTTCAGATCGATAATAACAATTCGGGAAATTTCTAGAATGTTCTCGAATATTTGAAATCGATTTTAATAAATTGCACTCATTTTGGGAACTTTCCATATCATTTTAGAAAGTTTTAGAACTTTTTACATCATTCTAAATCGATTATAATAGCTGAACGCATTTTGGAACTGTTTTTTGTAACTATTCACTCTTGATTCCAATTGATCGACTGGAAACACGATTGAACTGATGAACAGTCATTGTATTTCGGTTTATATATCATCACATACCGAAATTTCCAGTACCAAAACACTCTAAAATATTTAGATGTACATCGATTCGATTTGGTTGTTTTAGATCGATAATAACAATTCGGGAAATTTCTAGAATGTTCTCGAATATTTGAAATCGATTTTAATAAATTGCACTCATTTTGGGAACTTTCCATATCATTTTAGAAAGTTTTAGAACTTTTTACATCATTCTAAATCGATTATAATAGCTGAACGCATTTTGGAACTGTTTTTTGTAACTATTCACTCTTGATTCCAATTGATCGATTGGAAACACGATTGAACTGATGAACAGTCATTGTATTTCGGTTTATATATCATTAGATACCGAAATTTCCAGTACCAAAACACTCTAAAATATTTAGATGTACATCGATTCGATTTGGTTGTTTCAGATCGATAATAACAATTCGGGAAATTTCTAGAATGTTCTCGAATATTTGAAATCGATTTTAATAAATTGCACTCATTTTGGGAACTTTCCATATCATTTTAGAAAGTTTTAGAACTTTTTAGATCATTCTAAATCGATTATGATAGTTGAACACATTTTGGAACTGTTTTTTGTAACTATTCACTCTTGATTCCAATTGATCGATTGGAAACACGATTGAACTGATGAACAGTCATTGTATTTCGGTTTATATATCATCACATACCGAAATTTCCAGTACCAAAAAACTCTAAAATATTTAGATGTACATCGATTCGATTTGGTTGTTTTAGATCGATAATAACAATTCGGGAAATTTCTAGAATGTTCTCGAATATTTGAAATCGATTTTAATAAATTGCACTCATTTTGGGAACTTTCCATATCATTTTAGAAAGTTTTAGAACTTTTTAGATCATTCTAAATCGATTATGATAGTTGAACACATTTTGGAACTGTTTTTTGTAACTATTCACTCTTGATTCCAATTGATCGATTGGAAACACGATTGAACTGATGAACAGTCATTGTATTTCGGTTTATATATCATTAGATACCGAAATTTCCAGTACCAAAACACTCTAAAATATTTAGATGTACATCGATTCGATTTGGTTGTTTCAGATCGATAATAACAATTCGGGAAATTTCTAGAATGTTCTCGAATATTTGAAATCGATTTTAATAAATTGCACTCATTTTGGGAACTTTCCATATCATTTTAGAAAGTTTTAGAACTTTTTAGATCATTCTAAATCGATTATGATAGTTGAACACATTTTGGAACTGTTTTTTGTAACTATTCACTCTTGATTCCAATTGATCGATTGGAAACACGATTGAACTGATGAACAGTCATTGTATTTCGGTTTATATATCATCACATTTCGAAATTTCCAGTACCAAAAAACTCTAAAATATTTAGATGTACATCGATTCGATTTGGTTGTTTTAGATCGATAATAACAATTCGGGAAATTTCTAGAATGTTCTCGAATATTTGAAATCGATTTTAATAAATTGCACTCATTTTGGGAACTTTTCATATCATTTTAGAAAGTTTTAGAACTTTTTAGATCATTCTAAATCGATTATGATAGTTGAACACATTTTAGAACTGTTTTTTGTAACTATTCACTCTTGATTCCAATTGATCGATTGGAAACACGATTGAACTGATGAACAGTCATTGTATTTCGGTTTATATATCATCACATACCGAAATTTCCAGTACCAAAACACTCTAAAATATTTAGATGTACATCGATTCGATTTGGTTGTTTTAGATCGATAATAACAATTCGGGAAATTTCTAGAATGTTCTCGTATATTTGAAATCGATTTTAATAAATTGCACTCATTTTGGGAACTTTCCATATCATTTTAGAAAGTTTTAGAACTTTTTAGATCATTCTAAATCGATTATGATAGTTGAACACATTTTAGAACTGTTTTTTGTAACTATTCACTCTTGATTCCAATTCATCGATTGGAAACACGATTGAACTGATGAACAGTCATTGTATTTTGGTTTATATATCATCACATACCGAAATTTCCAGTACCAAAACACTCTAAAATATTTAGATGTACATCGATTCGATTTGGTTGTTTCAGATCGATAATAACAATTCGGGAAATTTCTAGAATGTTCTCGAATATTTGAAATCGATTTTAATAAATTGCACTCATTTTGGGAACTTTCCATATCATTTTAGAAAGTTTTAGAACTTTTTAGATCATTCTAAATCGATTATGATAGTTGAACACATTTTGGAACTGTTTTTTGTAACTATTCACTCTTGATTCCAATTGATCGATTGGAAACACGATTGAACTGATGAACAGTCATTGTATTTCGGTTTATATATCATTAGATACCGAAATTTCCAGTACCAAAACACTCTAAAATATTTAGATGTACATCGATTCGATTTGGTTGTTTTAGATCGATAATAACAATTCGGGAAATTTCTAGAATGTTCTCGAATATTTGAAATCGATTTTAATAAATTGCACTCATTTTGGGAACTTTCCATATCATTTTAGAAAGTTTTAGAACTTTTTAGATCATTCTAAATCGATTATGATAGTTGAACACATTTTGGAACTGTTTTTTGTAACTATTCACTCTTGATTCCAATTGATCGATTGGAAACACGATTGAACTGATGAACAGTCATTGTATTTCGGTTTATATATCATCACATACCGAAATTTCCAGTACCAAAAAACTCTAAAATATTTAGATGTACATCGATTCGATTTGGTTGTTTTAGATCGATAATAACAATTCGGGAAATTTCTAGAATGTTCTCGAATATTTGAAATCGATTTTAATAAATTGCACTCATTTTGGGAACTTTCCATATCATTTTAGAAAGTTTTAGAACTTTTTAGATCATTCTAAATCGATTATGATAGTTGAACACATTTTAGAACTGTTTTTTGTAACTATTCACTCTTGATTCCAATTGATCGATTGGAAACACGATTGAACTGATGAACAGTCATTGTATTTTGGTTTATATATCATCACATACCGAAATTTCCAGTACCAAAACACTCTAAAATATTTAGATGTACATCGATTCGATTTGGTTGTTTCAGATCGATAATAACAATTCGGGAAATTTCTAGAATGTTCTCGAATATTTGAAATCGATTTTAATAAATTGCACTCATTTTGGGAACTTTCCATATCATTTTAGAAAGTTTTAGAACTTTTTACATCATTCTAAATCGATTATAATAGCTGAACGCATTTTGGAACTGTTTTTTGTAACTATTCACTCTTGATTCCAATTGATCGACTGGAAACACGATTGAACTGATGAACAGTCATTGTATTTCGGTTTATATATCATCACATACCGAAATTTCCAGTACCAAAACACTCTAAAATATTTAGATGTACATCGATTCGATTTGGTTGTTTTAGATCGATAATAACAATTCGGGAAATTTCTAGAATGTTCTCGAATATTTGAAATCGATTTTAATAAATTGCACTCATTTTGGGAACTTTCCATATCATTTTAGAAAGTTTTAGAACTTTTTACATCATTCTAAATCGATTATAATAGCTGAACGCATTTTGGAACTGTTTTTTGTAACTATTCACTCTTGATTCCAATTGATCGATTGGAAACACGATTGAACTGATGAACAGTCATTGTATTTCGGTTTATATATCATTAGATACCGAAATTTCCAGTACCAAAACACTCTAAAATATTTAGATGTACATCGATTCGATTTGGTTGTTTCAGATCGATAATAACAATTCGGGAAATTTCTAGAATGTTCTCGAATATTTGAAATCGATTTTAATAAATTGCACTCATTTTGGGAACTTTCCATATCATTTTAGAAAGTTTTAGAACTTTTTAGATCATTCTAAATCGATTATGATAGTTGAACACATTTTGGAACTGTTTTTTGTAACTATTCACTCTTGATTCCAATTGATCGATTGGAAACACGATTGAACTGATGAACAGTCATTGTATTTCGGTTTATATATCATCACATACCGAAATTTCCAGTACCAAAAAACTCTAAAATATTTAGATGTACATCGATTCGATTTGGTTGTTTTAGATCGATAATAACAATTCGGGAAATTTCTAGAATGTTCTCGAATATTTGAAATCGATTTTAATAAATTGCACTCATTTTGGGAACTTTCCATATCATTTTAGAAAGTTTTAGAACTTTTTAGATCATTCTAAATCGATTATGATAGTTGAACACATTTTGGAACTGTTTTTTGTAACTATTCACTCTTGATTCCAATTGATCGATTGGAAACACGATTGAACTGATGAACAGTCATTGTATTTCGGTTTATATATCATTAGATACCGAAATTTCCAGTACCAAAACACTCTAAAATATTTAGATGTACATCGATTCGATTTGGTTGTTTCAGATCGATAATAACAATTCGGGAAATTTCTAGAATGTTCTCGAATATTTGAAATCGATTTTAATAAATTGCACTCATTTTGGGAACTTTCCATATCATTTTAGAAAGTTTTAGAACTTTTTAGATCATTCTAAATCGATTATGATAGTTGAACACATTTTGGAACTGTTTTTTGTAACTATTCACTCTTGATTCCAATTGATCGATTGGAAACACGATTGAACTGATGAACAGTCATTGTATTTCGGTTTATATATCATCACATTTCGAAATTTCCAGTACCAAAAAACTCTAAAATATTTAGATGTACATCGATTCGATTTGGTTGTTTTAGATCGATAATAACAATTCGGGAAATTTCTAGAATGTTCTCGAATATTTGAAATCGATTTTAATAAATTGCACTCATTTTGGGAACTTTTCATATCATTTTAGAAAGTTTTAGAACTTTTTAGATCATTCTAAATCGATTATGATAGTTGAACACATTTTAGAACTGTTTTTTGTAACTATTCACTCTTGATTCCAATTGATCGATTGGAAACACGATTGAACTGATGAACAGTCATTGTATTTCGGTTTATATATCATCACATACCGAAATTTCCAGTACCAAAACACTCTAAAATATTTAGATGTACATCGATTCGATTTGGTTGTTTTAGATCGATAATAACAATTCGGGAAATTTCTAGAATGTTCTCGTATATTTGAAATCGATTTTAATAAATTGCACTCATTTTGGGAACTTTCCATATCATTTTAGAAAGTTTTAGAACTTTTTAGATCATTCTAAATCGATTATGATAGTTGAACACATTTTAGAACTGTTTTTTGTAACTATTCACTCTTGATTCCAATTCATCGATTGGAAACACGATTGAACTGATGAACAGTCATTGTATTTTGGTTTATATATCATCACATACCGAAATTTCCAGTACCAAAACACTCTAAAATATTTAGATGTACATCGATTCGATTTGGTTGTTTCAGATCGATAATAACAATTCGGGAAATTTCTAGAATGTTCTCGAATATTTGAAATCGATTTTAATAAATTGCACTCATTTTGGGAACTTTCCATATCATTTTAGAAAGTTTTAGAACTTTTTAGATCATTCTAAATCGATTATGATAGTTGAACACATTTTGGAACTGTTTTTTGTAACTATTCACTCTTGATTCCAATTGATCGATTGGAAACACGATTGAACTGATGAACAGTCATTGTATTTCGGTTTATATATCATTAGATACCGAAATTTCCAGTACCAAAACACTCTAAAATATTTAGATGTACATCGATTCGATTTGGTTGTTTTAGATCGATAATAACAATTCGGGAAATTTCTAGAATGTTCTCGAATATTTGAAATCGATTTTAATAAATTGCACTCATTTTGGGAACTTTCCATATCATTTTAGAAAGTTTTAGAACTTTTTAGATCATTCTAAATCGATTATAATAGCTGAATGCATTTTGGAACTGTTTTTTGTAACTATTCACTCTTGATTCCAATTGATCGATTGGAAACACGATTGAACTGATGAACAGTCATTGTATTTCGGTTTATATATCATTAGATACCGAAATTTCCAGTACCAAAACACTCTAAAATATTTAGATGTACATCGATTCGATTTGGTTGTTTTAGATCGATAATAACAATTCGGGAAATTTCTAGAATGTTCTCGAATATTTGAAATCGATTTTAATAAATTGCACTCATTTTGGGAACTTTCCATATCATTTTAGAAAGTTTTAGAACTTTTTAGATCATTCTAAATCGATTATAATAGCTGAATGCATTTTGGAACTGTTTTTTGTAACTATTCACTCTTGATTCCAATTGATCGATTGGAAACACGATTGAACTGATGAACAGTCATTGTATTTCGGTTTATATATCATTAGATACCGAAATTTCCAGTACCAAAACACTCTAAAATATTTAGATGTACATCGATTCGATTTGGTTGTTTTAGATCGATAATAACAATTCGGGAAATTTCTAGAATGTTCTCGAATATTTGAAATCGATTTTAATAAATTGCACTCATTTTGGGAACTTTCCATATCATTTTAGAAAGTTTTAGAACTTTTTAGATCATTCTAAATCGATTATAATAGCTGAATGCATTTTGGAACTGTTTTTTGTAACTATTCACTCTTGATTCCAATTGATCGATTGGAAACACGATTGAACTGATGAACAGTCATTGTATTTCGGTTTATATATCATCAGACACCGAAATTTCCAGTACCAAGACACTCTAGAATATTGAGATGTACATCGATTCGATTTGGTTGTTTTAGATCGATAATAACAATTCGAGAAATTTCTAGAATGTTCTCGTATATTTGAAATCGATTTTAATAAATTGCACTCATTTTGGGAACTTTTCATATCATTTTAGAAAGTTTTAGAACTTTTTAGATCATTCTAAATCGATTATAATAGCTGAATGCATTTTGGAACTGTTTTTTGTAACTATTCACTCTTGATTCCAATTGATCGATTGGAAACACGATTGAACTGATGAACAGTCATTGTATTTCGGTTTATATATCATCAGACACCGAAATTTCCAGTACCAAGACACTCTAGAATATTGAGATGTACATCGATTCGATTTGGTTGTTTTAGATCGATAATAACAATTCGGGAAATTTCTAGAATGTTCTCGAATATTTGAAATCGATTTTAATAAATTGCACTCATTTTGGGAACTTTCCATATCATTTTAGAAAGTTTTAGAACTTTTTAGATCATTCTAAATCGATTATGATAGTTGAACGCATTTTGGAACTGTATTTTGTAACTATTCACTCTTGATTCCAATTGATCGATTGGAAACACGATTGAACTGATGAACAGTCATTGTATTTCGGTTTATATATCATTAGATACCGAAATTTCCAGTACCAAAAAACTCTAAAATATTTAGATGTACATCGATTCGATTTGGTTGTTTCAGATCGATAATAACAATTCGGGAAATTTCTAGAATGTTCTCGAATATTTGAAATCGATTTTAATAAATTGCACTCATTTTGGGAACTTTCCATATCATTTTAGAAAGTTTTAGAACTTTTTAGATCATTCTAAATCGATTATAATAGCTGAATGCATTTTGGAACTGTTTTTTGTAACTATTCACTCTTGATTCCAATTGATCGATTGGAAACACGATTGAACTGATGAACAGTCATTGTATTTCGGTTTATATATCATTAGATACCGAAATTTCCAGTACCAAAACACTCTAAAATATTTAGATGTACATCGATTCGATTTGGTTGTTTTAGATCGATAATAACAATTCGGGAAATTTCTAGAATGTTCTCGAATATTTGAAATCGATTTTAATAAATTGCACTCATTTTGGGAACTTTCCATATCATTTTAGAAAGTTTCTTACTGTGACTTGGACACCAAGGGGTATTTACCAAGTTGATTGGGGTTGGTGGTGATAGAGAAAACCGTGTCTCTAGCTAAGTCTGCTATCTGTATACGTATCTCTAAGTATTTGACGTGTTTTTGTTTTTCTCGATTCATTTCTTTCTTGTCAATCTACTTAATAATAACTTTCAAATGTTATAAATTTTCTTGTAATCAGATTATTGAAATTATTAGAATATTTCCATTGAAAACAATATGAGTTTCCACGAAAAATAATATTTATTTTCTTTGTCACAAATTGCGTGACAATTAGCTGTTAAAAATTTTTTTAGCTGCTCGTAATAAGGCAATTTGAACAGTAGTCGTCATTAAGTGGAATAAACTGGTTTTTCTAAACAGGGACGGACCAAATTAACACAAAATATGTACTATTAGTTCACTATTTAAGCTAAAATATATATAATAATAAATATTCAGATAGATCCAACTTTATTTCGAATTAAATCTTAATATTATCAGTCTGCTTTCTTATTATCGCCTGCTGAAGAATGTACCTTCAGTTTATCGTTGATTGTGGGATGTTTTTATTGTAGAAAAAAGAAAATTGAACGAAAAATTCTTTCATCAAGTGTGAAAAACATTTGAGGTGTTTAGATATGTCAAAATTCAAACGAAAATTATGTAACAATCAACGAATTATTTATTATTTCTGTAATTTTGTATTTCTTAGATCTTTTGATATATTAATGCATCTGAATGTTTTTGATTTCAGGTCTCTTTTGTTTTAAAATTAGTTTTTTTAATAATTTTTGAATGAAAGGTGAATTTTAAAATAGAAGAGGGCTAAAATGAATAACATTTAGATGCATTACTTATTATTCTACTGCTAGAGTAGATTATTTATTAATAAAAAATATTATTATCAACTTTCCCATTTTGTATTTTGTATGAAGTTTATTACAAACATTCACATCAACCGGACGATGTTAATCCTGATTTATGTGTTCCCCCTTAACTTGGTAAGTTTGTTTGATGGGGAAAAATGAAATTTCCTCTCAGCACATAAATTTCTTGCGATCCGTCCCTGGAGGAAGTAAGTCTCTCCCCTATCGCCATGAGAAGTTCGAAACTATGACCTCCTCTCATACCGGTAATTATGGCGGAAGATAGGATCTTAGTTTTGATAAAACTGCCATGATTTAGCGCATAAACTTCTCTTAATGATATATTTAATAAGTGTCGGCAGAGAGTGAAATTGCTGCCAAAAATTATGCTAAACTCTATGTAGATCAGGAGGAAATTTGTCAAAAGATAAGAAGTTTTAACACCACACGCTTGTTGTTTTTCCATGCCTTCTTGTCTCTGGTTCCATATCTTTAATTTTAAAAGTTACTTTTTACGAACATTCCTCGTTTCGTGTTTCTCGCTTCTTCTCTATAAAGGTCACGAGGTAAACACATCTCGTAGTATCTCAAACCTGATAAGAAATTTACATTTACTTACCACGGTTTTTACTATATTGAAATTAACAAAATTACCCAAAAAAAAAAACAAAATTCAAATAACTATGAGATAAGAAAATCGTAGTCAAATCAATTATTCACCGAAATGGAAATATAATTATTGCTAACACTCTAGAAAAACTGGATTAAACTGGATTAGAAATGGATATAAGATGGTTTCATCGACAAAATGGACGACGAAAGAATAGAAATGATTACGCGAGATGAACTCCTATTAATTCTTGGTACAGAATAACAGAAAAGAAAAAAGGTAATGAACTATTCAATAAAAGCGAGTACAGAACTAAAAAAAATGAGTAGAATAAAATGATTTTTGAAAGGGAAACAAATACAGTGGAGATGAAAAAAGTAGAAGTACAGCAAAAGATGATAATTTTGAGGAAACGATTAATGACAGAAGGATAATCATTCGAGGAGTTTGAAATGAATAATAGGGTGACTTTAGCTTCGAAATAACAAGACTAAGAAAGAAAACCAGTAATTACAGATGAGGAGGAAAGTATAAGACAAATAAATATGGACGAAGTGCAACTAACTTAAATGGAAAAGATTACGGTGACATGGATAAATAAATAGGAAAGAAAAGTTACAGAGGATAGGAAAGATCACAGAATGGAGACCGAACAAGAACAGAATAGAGATGGGAAGAAATTGTAGATGGATAGCGATGCAATGTGGGCCGGCATCACATGAAATACTTGGTCAAAATAATTCCTAAACTATAGTCCATAGATAGATTAACTGTTTGATATACCACGAGTCGATGCAACAACTTATATTGATTCAAAAAAGCAATTGGAACTAGGAATATATCAATTTTGAGTATTTTGTTAATTAATAAAATGTTTCGTCGCTTTATGAACTTTTTTTATTTAAAATAATGTAGAAAAAATTTTTTAAGTGCAAAATTCGGCAACAGACTTCCATTAACTTATGAATTACCTCATATAATCCAATAACTCGTGAAAAAAAACCTAAAATTTTGTTCTCTACATAATTTACCTCAATATTAAGAGTTTTTGAGTTATTTTGGAGTCAAGGCGATTTTTCGCTGATTTGCGAAAATTATTGGTAATTGTACACTTTCACGGTCACCTGGTTTTTTGGCTCTAGAAAATCGAAAAATGGATGGATTTCAATGATCTTGGTCTCAAAATGTTCGATTTTACGGCGGATTTATAAAAAAAATACGGAAATTGAAAAAAAAAATAAATATTTTTTACAGTTTCATGACTTTAAATGCAATAAAAATGACTTTCTACATATAATCCTTCGTAACTGTTTCTGACGTCGTGGAATCAAGTTCGTATATTTTTTTTCACAACTTACATAAAAAAATGAATATTTTGAAAAAAAAAGTTTTTCTACTATTTAAGGTTTGAAACTATTAAAAACCGCAAATTCAGCCACTACCCCCGTGTTTTTCATAAATTCGTCGTAAAATGGAACATTTTGAGACCAAGATCATTAAAATCCATCCATTTTTCGATTTTCTAGGGCCAACCTAACCTAACCTAACCTAACCTAACCTAACCTAACCAATTAACCAGCTGACCGTAAAAGTTTATAATTTCCAAATTATTTTCTCATTTCAAACTTGATTTTTCTCAAAATTGAGTATTTTGAACTGAATAGAGTGAATAGCGAATTTTTGATGAATTTTTCAAATAGAAAAATACATATTTACACTTTTTTTCTTCATTACTCGCTTGGTTTTTGCGAAGGACTTGATGAATTTTCTCCAAAAATGCATTAATTTTTGGTTATTATACATAGAAACCTTCCTATTTTGGCAATTGAAAATACCAACCAACTTTCAACAAGCAATAATTCCATTCATATTGAGTCCGTATGAATCATGAGCACACAAAGTTTTTGTTCCCTTATAAGCTATAATTATGGATGTTTTCCGAGTTATTCGCGAAAAACCGTCTGAAATCGAGATTTTTTTTATTTAAATAACGAATAAATCGAAATGTAATTACCTCTAGAAAGAACCCAAATCCAAATTTTCGCAAAAACCCGTACGGTAAAATGACTAACAATAATCTTTATAATGAACTTTTTAATTCACGACATACAAAATTTATTTTTCTCCGATTTGTTCAAGAGAAAATTTCTTTTGGACTAGTTAAATTGTCACTTCCACATTCAGTAATTCCGATACCTTTCAACTCGATGTGCAGTTTGGTTTATAAAGTTTTTTAACAGATAAGAAACTTCACCGGTGTGCATTTTCGTAGAATTTACTCAACTTTGTCAAAACTTGTTCAAGTACAAATGCATCTATCAAACTCAGAGATACGCTGAAATATTGACTTCATTCCTTAAGAATATTTCTGAACGTTTGATCAAATACTGTGCAGTGTTGTTGACACAAAGTTTCAAACATATTCGCAAACAGACCTTTCCTTATCAAAAAAAGTTATATGGAAGCAATTAGTATTATAAGAGAAGTTATTTTACGTGTACCGAAATTTTCGGCGCATTTTTTACAAAAAAACCAGCGATGTCTCCTGAAGGGAAGCTTAGGTGTGCCGAAACCAAAGAAACTTTGGGCATTATCAAGATAGAATCAAATAAATCACCCAAAACGTAATTCTATTAGTTGAATGACCTCAAGTGACATGAATTGACGTTAATCGATATCAATCGACGTCTATAAACATCATAAGTCATCGATTAGTCAATATCAACTCTCCGAGAAGAAACCCCTAGTTTTCCGCGGGAGTATCATCTCAAGAATCCGCTCGAAGCGCTGAACTACATTAGCCTTCTTGAATAACCTCAACCAAGTGTCCTCTGGAAACTACAAATACAGCTTACAATCCATTCTAAATGCAACACATAGTATTTAAATAAGACCTATATCGAAATTTTTAAGTGTTTCAAACATTAGAATAGAGTCTACAGTGTTCAAAAATGAACCATAAGTAGATAGAAAGTTACTAAAAAATATGCCGAATAGCCCTGGTAATTGAGGCCTTTCCAGCCTCGAAAAGAAGAAGAATCATAGACATCAAATAACAATAGACGTAAATTGGCTTGAATTGACGTCTAACGGTTGTTCTGTTCTAAGAAAAAATTTCCAATATGGGATATTGAAACCATGTACTCACACAAAATAAACTAATTATGTAAATTTGGGATACTACGATCCTGTATACCTTTGACTTAGCATGTACACACTAAAATCAAACACAATATACACCTACGTATTTAGAGATATTGAACCGAGGACACGGTCTATTAGTGCGTGATTGAGCGTAGGTTGATACACTATGAAATACTCAATATATATACCGGAAGTACGAAACGACACTTTTGGAAAGTAATAATGAAAGTTATAATGAAGTCCTTCGGCACCTATGGATCTAGTTCACTAATTTCATCATGTTTACTCGTAGTTCCTTATCATTATTTTTCATTGAAAGCATTAAATAGCATCGTCCTTTGGGTTACTATAACTAGAAGCTTTTAAGCATGAAATTTCACTAATTAAATGTTAACATTAATCAGAGAAATATTTTTGACAATAATTATCGTTGGACTTTATTCCTACTAAATTGAAAATAAATTTGTTCAAATGAACTTACTCATGTATGACAATTACAAATTTTATTAATATCCAATTCCCTGGATATAATTTGTACAAATATATGTAAATATACGAGGTGTTGGTATTAAATAACGGGACTGGTAACTGTAGGTTCCTTCAGGACGCGCGCCGCTTCAACAGACTCAAATCTTTTTACTTTTGAGGGAGTCCTCTAGTTTCACGCTGTTTTTTTACTTATCCATTCTTTATTAATATTTAAATAAGCTTCCAAAATTTTTGATATTTGTAATAGAACAAAAGTTGATATCGTGGTCAACGTTTCGAAAAATGGTGTTTCCAGAAAAACGCGTTTCAAAGTTTCGATATTCGAAAATGTCTTTCAACAGTCTCGTTCCTCTTTACTTGTGCCCTTTTTTACACATTTTGTAACATGTTTACACTTTTTCCACCCGGGAAACTCGGGGATCCAATTCAGATTTGACTTTAAAGAAGAAGTAGAATTTACACCGTCCAAGATCCGGCGATAAAGGTGGATTGTCTAGCAATAAAAAGATTTTTGATCTATCAAAACTTCTTCCGTGTATTAGGCTGTTTTATCTTCTATATCCTTGCCTCCTGTCCTGCTTCAAGGATGTCCCGCTCCACCTTCTCATGGGTCGGCCCAATGGGGATGTATCGGTCATTATGGGTCTTCTAGATTTGGCTTCTATTCTTCATGGTTTCGTTCAAACATGCTGCTATATTTTTAAGGCTTTGATTGTTTGCCCTCTTACTACGTCTCCAAATCCTGAAATCTCGATTCCTAGGTATTCGAATTTCATTACTTGGTGAATTATCTGGTAGTCCACGACTAGCTTACATCTTATCGAAGTTCTGGATGTGGTCACTTTATTTTGGACGCAGATATTATCATATTGAAAGATTTAGCTGTGCAGTTGAACACATGTAAAAGTCTTTGAAGATCATCCTCATTTTTTTGCGACTAGAACAGCACCATCTATCAAAACCTTGTTTAAAATCTGTTACTAGTATATCTGGATCAATATCATGTTCGTAGCATCTTTCCGTACTATAAATAATCGAAATTATCTTAATTATTTGATTGATTGTAGTAGTCAGGATTTTGTGAGTAGTGTCCAATGAAGTTAGTCTTCTATAACTGGCGCAGTCGGCTTTATCTCCAATCTTAAGTAACAGACAAGCGCCTCCTATCCTAAAAGAACATCAGGGATGCACCTTGGTACATCCAAAACAGTAGTCTCCACATGGATCTGTACATAAACAGTATTATCAAACTGTAGAGTGTGTAGTACACAATTGTTGGGGTAATTTAGCTCCTCGGCCTTGAAGATTCAAAAAGATTGAACCTTTCGAGAGGGTGACGTGAATTTATTGAAAGCGTAGTGTTTAGATGTATGTTAATTAGTGTAGAAAATATATGAGAATTGTGAGGATGCAGTTAAGTAAAACCTTGTCTAGTTACAAAGTAGCAATTCAAGTGAGATGTTAATTGCTGATTGACACAATGCCGCGCGGGTATGTACATGATTTTTATATTTTTTCCTTAAGTCGTGCATTGTATATAATTGCGTGGAAGAAAAATACCAAATTTCGTACAAATTTTGTATAAAACATTTTTCTTATCGCTATAACTAACAAAATTAACACGAAAGTTGAATAATGTTCAATAATTCATTTTGTCGTTGCATCATTTAAAGTCATTTTGATCAACACGGTATCTGCGAACGTTAAAAATGATGTTTTTCCACGAATTGATTCGTTATATCTTTCACCGAAGACTTTTTATTCGAGTTCCGATTATAATGTGGTACAATTTTTCTTCTTCCCAATACTTTTAGTGTAATGAAAAATTTTATGGCGTCATAGTATATTGCCATCGCTATTTCTATATGGAAGTTTACCGCTTACTAAATCCCTTTTCATATCAAAAGGTGCGATAAAACTGAATTTAGGGAGTTGATTGCTTTTAAACCATTTATGGCCGACTTAAAATTTGAATTAGTGACAAAATTACTTTCTATCATTTGTAAATGAGAGATGAATTGATTTGTCCATTTCACACTTCAATTTGACTTTGGTTAATTTAGGTTAGGTTAAGTTGGCATTTGGCAATTTATCGGACTTAAGATGTCTATGATGTCTCCAAATTGTTAAATAAACTGTTGGTTGTATATCTGGATCAATATCATGTTCGTTCGTGAAATTATCTAAATTATTTGATTGATTATAGCAGTCACGATTGTGTAAATAGTGTCCAATAAAGTTAGTCTTCTATAACTGGCGCAGTCGGCTTTATCTCCTATTTTAAGTAACTGGTATATTCAAAACAGTAGTCTCTGTCGATTGGTATTCACATGCAGCAGCGGCTTCATAGAATCCGTAGCGTGACTGTTAATCATTCAGAAAATTATAGAAACTTCTTCAAGGAACATTAGGTCAATTGAATAATTTACTGTTACTTGCCAGATGAACAGAAATAAGCCAATCCAATGCTTCTAGGATACTTCACAAATACCATCTGCAAAATACCTCTAGGAACCTAACTTGCCGTTTTTCAGGTAGAGATGCTAACAATAACCAATTGTCCTAAGGAGTGTTTGGTTAGAAACTTCACTAAAAAGCACATATAGATATCCAAGCGTCCTTGAAGGTCCTGAAAGCTATTGAGTGTAGACAGAATAAACCTGATGCGGTTTCCAGGTCACCAAGTGTATACCAGGAAATGAGAAGGTATACTACCTTGCCAAAAAGGGGCGACCGCTCCATACCTTAGATCAGAACTCTATTGTGGCTTTACGATACGCCACATTAATGAGGATCTGAAGGAAAAGCTGAAAAATCAGATGGAGAAACATTCCAGTCCTAAGACAATCCAAAAATTTATAACCATATCAGCTAAGAAGTCTTGATGACCACAAACGACATGAAACTGTTTATCGGTCTTCTGAAAGGTCACTGCTCCGTCAAATACTACTTTAAGATCATGGCCATGGCAGAGAATGACAACTGTTGATTTTTCTTGCTCATTTCGCTGAAAGACTTAAGTGTCTTGAAGAAGTAGTACTAACACCTAGATAAGTGGGACACAAGAATCCCAAAAAAATAGCTTCATTTGGGAGGAGTCCATGTATTTTGGAGATATAGGATGGAGGATTATAGGTGTAGGTGCAGAATGGCTGGAAAGCCCAAACGACAAAACAATCTACAAGCTACCGATGTAATTGTTAAAAGGAGCTAGTGACACAGAAGTCAAATGTATGGTCAAACGGAAGTAACTGCATAATATCCAGAGCAATTTGTCCAAGGACCAAGGAAGGGAGAAAAAAGATTTAAGAAACGCTCAATCCAGAAGACCATTGAAGGGATCAGTTGACATTGTTCTGCTGGCACAAGACTTAAGGAATGGCTAGTGACAACGAACAACTATTGCGAAAAGTGTAAATGGGAAGAAGAGACTGAATCAGTTACACATAATTCTAAGATAAGCTTCCCAAAATATTTGCGAAAATTCATTTTTCTCGAAGACGCAACAGTTAATTTTGTATTAAATGAAAAAATCGAAAGTTTAGTTTGAAAAAAGTTACCAAAAATGTAAGTAATATTCTATAAATATATTCTTAAGGATCTCACGGATTTCAACCGATAAATTTATTAATAAATGTTCATTTATTCATAATGAATTTCAAAGAACCCTGTATAGTATTGCGGTTTACTACAGATTATTCTGCGATTGTCATTTTGAACTACTGGAACAAATTAGATAGTGGTAAAAACTTAACTAATTGAACTGAGGATGAGTTGTTCGAAACATTGAAACTGTCAAAATAAAAACTTGAATTTCTCCATTTCCATCGTATTTTAGTTGTACATTTGGTCATTAGGCGTGATCCTGTTCTGTTTTGTGGACATGAAGTGCGATGAAAAAGTATCAATTCATTTTTTTAACGTAATTCATTATAGCTACAATATTTGATCAGATTAATATCTTATGGAAACTACACATCACTCAATAAGTCGTGTAACTTACTAAGAAAACATATATTTTCCCAAAAATCGATTTTATTCATCAATTCCAACGATTCTCTAACTTCTCGATGTCGTGCTTCAGTTTCAGAAACTGCTTTTTCATTTGAGCTGAATTTCTTACCGGCCAGCATTTTTTTTTATGATCAGCGAATAGCCAGTAGTCACCGTGGCTCAGAACTGGACTATACAGTGGATAATTAAGCAATTCGAAGTGTAATTTGTGCAATTTAACCATCGTTGCCATCGAATTGTGAACCGGTGCATTGTCTTGGTGAAACAGTGGTTTTTTCTTCGACATATGACGCCGATTTTCCTTGATTTTTGAATTCAAATGATCAAACTACAATATTACATGCGCGTCCCAAAATACTGATGCCTCAATCTTCCCAGCTCACAATCGTGTCTTTAGACATTTCGGACGTGGTTCACCGGTTGCAGTACACTCAGATCATGATTAACAGTGACAGTTCACTACCTCCTCATATCGTTATGGCCTCGACTATCTCACGTAAGTCCAAATTATGACTAGATACAACCAATTTTTCGACTTTTTCAATGTTTTCTAGACGACCAGGACGTTCACCATCATTGGTGTCCGTACGACCACATTTAAATTCAGCAAATGGTTCTTTTCGATGGAGCAGAGTCCGGATAAGACTTTTGAAGCCATTGCTGATCTTGTTCAGTATTTTTTTTATCAAAAAACAATGTTAAATTAACACACGGAATTGTTTTGAATCCATAGTTACAAAAATAACGAAACTTAAATGACTGTCACTTTTTTCAGACTAATCGAAATGTCATAAAATTTGACGCATAGTCTTTTGAAAGTTGCTCCAAATTATGACTAGATAGAACCGATTTTTCGACTTTTTCAATGTTTTCTAGACGACCAGGACGTTCACCATCATTGGTGTCCGTACGACCACATTTAAATTCAGCGAATGGTTCTTTTCGATGGAGCAGAGTCCGGATAAGACTTTTGGAGCAATTGCTGATCTTGTACAGTATTTTTTTTATCAAAAAACAATGTTAAATTAACACACGGAATTGTTTTGAATCCATAGTTACAAAAATAACGAAACTTAAACGACTGTCACTTTTTTCAGACTAATCGAAATGTCATAAAATTTGACACATAGTCTTTTGAAAGTTGCTCCAAATTATGACTAGATAGAACCGATTTTTCGACTTTTTCAATGTTTTCTAGACGACCAGGACGTTCACCATCATTGGTGCCCGTACGACCACATTTAAATTCAGCAAATGGTTCTTTTCGATGGAGCAGAGTCGGGATAAGACTTTTGAAGCCATTGCTGATCTTGTACAGTATTTTTTCCACCAAAAAACAATGTTAAATTAACACACGGAATTGTTTTGAATCCATAGTTACAAAAATAACGAAACTTAAATGACTGTCACTTTTTTCAGACTAATCGAAATGTCATAAAATTTGACACAAAGCTTCATAAACGTCATATGGATTTGACAATGGCAGCGCCATCTGCGTGTCAGTCACACGAGTTATTGAGTGATGTAATCACGATGTAAGTTCTAAAACGGCAATTGGTTATTTCCTTTTCATCTGAGTTGAATAAAAATCACTTTCACCTTTTCAAAATTCAATTAAACACTTTATTCAAGACAAATAAATTTGTAATATTTTTTTCTCTATTCAAAAGTCACGGTTGATCCACACTTTGATTTTTTCACGATCAAATACATCACGAAAAATTTCCCGATATCGCACCTTCGCCCTCGCTTTGATCCAAAGTGAATTAAATTGAAAGGGATTTCTTGTCATGTGTCAGAATGAGAAAGCCCCTCTGCTATCAAATAATATTCCATTTTTTTCATTCTATTGATATTTTTTCAATGCCATTAATAACAGGGCATGTCATGCAAAGGCTTCCATCACTCAAATTCAGTCTCTCGTTATTATTTACACTTTTTAATCAGTTATTAAGAATTAAATACGGATCGCGCATCCTTGGAAACGAGAAATAGTCAGTAAGTGTCAAATCTGGGCTTTAAAGAGGCATTACTCTAAATTTCCTACATCAATCGTACCTTATGGAGTCTGACATTATCAATCACCTTAATTTAAGAAGCTCCAGGTGAATAATCAGCACCAAGATTGGTGTTTTTGATTAGGAAATGATGTGGAGGTGTGATGGATGAAGTTTTGATCATTTCTTCATACAAATTCGCTTCGTTAAACAGCTTGGTTATTGTCTAACTACTTCTTAACCATAAAATTTAATAACGACCCGAATTTCGGAGGAAGACTAATTTTTTAGGCATCTTGCCAAATGTATAAATTGAAGGTGGGATTTGTATATGTACAATATGTCGTCGTACGATGCCGACTATCGAAATTTACTTTCTAAACGTGATAAATTTGAAAATCTGTGTAATAAAAGTAAAAATGGAACGGTTGACTTTCGAATACGGACATGTGAATAATGATTGCGACGTCGGAATGAAATGAATATACGTTCCGAATGGGAGACATGTTGAGTTTAAAATATAGAACCGTCGTGAAATTCTAATGTATTTTAGAAGTAATTACGGATATACAATTCCGACGTGAAACGTTTATTTCCTGAAAGGAATATTCGCTCGGGGAAGTTTCGTTTCCAGATTGTATTATTTTTATTTTCGAACATTTTTTCATCTACGAAAGAGATGCAATTAGAAGGGAAGGCAACTAGTCTGACTAGGTTTGTTTTACCATCAATTTCAACTAGTATAACTGAAAACTTTGTGTATAAAGACGAGCGATCGAGTTCGAGCATCTGTAAGAATCATCGTGATATTCATACACCACTACAACTCGGTTTTGTATACAGGTTTGGAAACCAAGCATAATTTCTATATAGGATGTCCCACGACGAGTTAAAACTGTTTATGGCAAAATACTTATAGTAAAATCATGGAAATTTCTACGTTTGGGTTTTCGGATACGATCTTTTTAACTAAACATTCAAATAAAACACCCTTTATATCAATA
Organism: Diorhabda sublineata; assembly: GCF_026230105.1. Taxonomy (NCBI): domain Eukaryota; kingdom Metazoa; phylum Arthropoda; class Insecta; order Coleoptera; family Chrysomelidae; genus Diorhabda; species Diorhabda sublineata. Next base: position 3,022,477 of record NC_079482.1, read on the forward strand.
CATTTTTGAAATCCACGTAAAATTTTGGTATACTTTTGTCTAAAAACTTTTTTCGAAAAATGTATACTCTCTGAGTTAGTAATTTTTTGTTTTGATTGATGATTATGTAAATTTGATTTTAATACATGGTGAATGTGATAATTTTGTTGACTAATGACTGTCATTCATTACAAAGCCTACTAAAAGTATACTTAAAAAAATAAAACTTGTTGAAAAAATACAATAATTTAAAACCTCAAATATCTCGAAAACGACTTAAAGATGCTATGGGATTAGTAAACACAATTTGATTCGATTATTTTTACAAACTTTCACAATATGAAGAAAAATACTTTTTTTCTTAGTGCTTGTATAAATAAAATTTAGTCCACACCTGCATCTCTAACAATTTACAGAAAACATTCAATATCTGGAGAACAGTGAGGTTTAGGTATAGGCATATACATGAATTTGCCTTATTTTTTACCCCTGAATGGGTTAAAATAGAAAAAACCGGGTGGTTCTATTTAAAAAAATTGAGAAATTTGATATTTATGAAGTTAAACTTTGAACACTTTTTATACGCACCCTGTATAGAATAAAAAAGTTTTCAATATAGATTCAAATACTTCAGACCTTGCTTAAATAGACCGAATAGAAACCGTTTTCATATCTTCAAGGGTATCCTCGTAAAAAAATAATTTATAAGGATCTGCAACTGTCAAATTTCTTATAAAAAAATCAATTAATCAAAAAATATGGATTTTTTCGAAAAAAGTATACTAAAATTTTACGTTTACTTCAAAAATGGATTAATATACAGGGTGTTTTATCTAAAATAACAAAATTACAGTCGATTTCCGGTATAAACGTATCCGAAAACTCCAACGTTACAATTTTTAGGATTTTACTACAAGTATTTTGCCATATACAGATAGTTTTCGTGGGACGAATAGTCGTTCCAGTCATAACTTTTGGCGGAATTGTTTATATCGCTATTTTTGATAACTATAAACTGATAAAAACTACATACTTCTTAAGGATCAATTTTTTAAGAAGAGAATAAACATTACCCCGTGTTGATATGACCTCCTATCTCAAAAATAATTAATTAGAAAACATGTTATTAGTTATAACATATATACAATTCCACCAAAAGTTATTAAACAAGAAAAAAAGTTTAATTTGACTGGACTAAATTGGTAAATGAAGAGTGTAGACGTATTTTGCTTTATACAGATAGTTTTAACTCGTCCTGTATAGCGCACAGTGGGCGGAAACGCCAAAAAGCTAGCCAAAATTCGAAACATAGTTCTAGTTTAGAACCTTTATGTCCTGCAATGTTTAGTAGGCTACTCTAGCAATAATAATAAAACAGTTTCGGGAAGTCTCCGGCCTTCCAAACTTTCTAAATGTAATCGTCTTAAGTAGCGTTACGGACAACTTCAGTGCTATACCAAGCCACCTGTATTGAAATGGGTTAAGAGGTTAGCAGATTTATGAAGATATGTTTAATACCCTTGGTGATCAATGTCCTTCGTATGCGACCGTGAAAAATTGGACTGCAAGTTTCAAAAGAGGTAAATTTTCGGGATGGCCAGTTTCTGTGTCTATCCCCGAAAATATCGATGCAGTTCATGACATGATTTGGTCAGATCGTTGAATTGGGCTAAAACGGATATCTGAAGCTCTGAATATTTTAGAAGAACGCGTTCATCATATAGTTCACGTCAATTTGGACATGAGAAAACTTGCTGCAAAATGGATTCCCAAATGTTTGAATGTTGACCAAAAATGCGCAAGGGTAGAAAACGATTTAGACTTCTTAAACCAAATTGTTACTATGGATGAGACTTGGGTACATTTCTAGGATCCAGAAACGAAGAAACAATCGATGGAAAGGCGATTCTCTGGTTCTCAAAGACCTCGTGTCCAAAAATCTGCTGGAAAAGTTCTTGCTTCAGTTTTTTGGGATTGCCAAGGAGTAATCATGATTGGATAAGGGTAGAACAATAACTGGAGATTACTATTCGACATTACTGACCACTCTACCAACTCTACACCAACTGAAAAAAAGTTTAAAAGGTCGTAAATTTTCTTCAAACGAGGAGGTAATAATAGCTGTGGAAGTCTGGTTTGCAGAGCAAGAAGAAAATTTTTTTTAAAGGTCTAGGGACGTTGCAGGTTCTCTGTAATAAGTGTATCCAATTAAGAGGAGAATATGTTGAGTAATAATAGTCACACGTGAACTGCTCTGGAGTTCCTTAGTGATTATTTGTATAGAGGTTTCCTCCTCTGTGCCACAAAATCTGCACGTCGCATTATCTTCTAGGTCTAGCGTCTCCAGGTGTTTTGTTTGTTGAGGCGACAGCGTTCCAAACAATTAGTATTCGTAGATTTTTCTTAAGGTTGATATATTCATCAGATCTACTCTGGTTATACTTTCCAAAAGGGTCTTTGCCTGTTTCAGCCCTGTACCATGAAGGGCTTGTCTGCCCCCGTTTCAGCGAGCTTATCAGCTTCGCTCCGGTGTATCCCGGAATCCCAAACGAGTTTGGATTTCATGAACCTAGAACTGTAATAATCGAATATGTTGAGTAATAAAATGTTTTGACTTCGAAATTTTGTTTGGTTCTCTAGTAAGCTAAGAATTTTTCAATATATCCTCGTAATTTGCTCAAGTCGCGGAAATAATATTTCCAAATTTAGAACGAACGCATGGGAGACTGCATCTGGGAATGGGATACTTCTATGGCTCCGAGATCATTGCTTCGGCATTGGACAAACGTCTGAGAAAAGCGCGAATCGTGTTATAAATTCATTAAAAAATTTTCAGCGATTTTTCACTAAAAAGTAGTCGCAAATTATTTATTTAGAATAAGTTCTCGAAGACAGGTAAAATATGTCCCACGATGCGCCAAAATTGATTACGATCGGTAGAGATACAAACAGTGAATTTATTAACATAATCCGGAAAAAAACTATATTTTAATAAGTACTATTCCATTCGTTCCTTAGTATACTTTTTATATCCTATTTTCAAAGCTAATAATAAATTTCGTTATTGTCGCCATTTTTGATTAATTCGAAATCAGCGTCTCCGTAAACCTCCGACTCCCGATTTTCAAAAAGATTATGCGATTTTGACCAACTTTTCGGTATTTTCGTCCACTGTATTTGGAATAGTCACACGTGAACTGCTCTGGAGAATTTCTATAGAGGTTACCTCCTCTGTGCAACAAAATCTGCACGTCGCATTATCTTCTAGGTCTAGCGTCTCCAGGTGTTTTGTTTGTTGAGGCGACCGCGTCCCAAACAATTAGTATTCGTAGATTTTTCTTAAGGTTGATATATTCATCAGATCTACTCTGGTTATACTTTCCATAATGGTCTTTGCCCGTTTCAGCGAGCTTATCAGCTTCGCTCCGGTGTATCCCGGAATCCAAAACGAGTTTGGATTTCATGAACCTAGAGCTGTAATAACTGCTGGACTATCAGACAGGATGATGATTTCCTGTTTGCAATAATTCCTCTCTTAATTGAACTGAATACATTTTTGCATAGGTTTCTATTTGAAAAATGCTTCGTGCGCCACCTAGGCTTTCAGAATATTTGGTTCTGGATCCGTACTGTTTTTGATCCATCCGTATACCATTTCATGACATTTCTATAAACTTTTTGTATGGTGTTTTGATCCCAGTTGCATTTAGAGTTTATAATTGAGGTTAAGTTTTTCTCGAAGCTAGACTTATTGGTCATACTCGACTGAAACATGGTTAGCCATGGTGTCCACTTTATGTCGCGAAACGTCATCGATTTAGTATAAAGTAGAATGTGGAAGATAATTTAAATTCATGGAGTCAAGTGAATGAAGTGATTCAGTTCCTGAAAGTGAAAACAGCCCAAGCAAGAAATGAACAGATTTTGGATCTTATCAAGTTCAATTTTTCATCAGGATAGGATTAACTATTTCCAGACCACAAACTTTCAAAGCTTGTAATTTGTTAATGGTGATGGCGGAAATTGAAGTGATTGTGCTCAGGTGAGCTGAAAAGTCAGCTCTTGGTCCTTGTAGTATAATTCACGCGCGTACTTCTCACAGAAAGTGAATGTTGAACTTTCGTGGCTGCATGAAATCACCTCCTTTCGACCGACTATGAAAAAACGAAAAGTCCTGCGCGGAAAAGTTTTTTATGTTTATAATTAATAGATCTTATTCATCCCTTTCTCTCGATTTACATATTCTGAAGATTACGTTGATCAAATAATAAAATTGAGTTGTTAGAACAGCAAAACGTTGTTGCACTCTATTCAAATTTATAGAGTCTGTTTTCTTCTTTTTATGAAAGAAGTCGGGAAACTCCTCAATGTAAGCATGAAGTTTACATATCCATTTAATCAAAGACCGGAGCGTTCGTCTTACAGTAATTTTCTTAAAAAAAGAAATAACAATTCTCCAGGCATGTCCCTAGTAACAATGGCGGGTTTCTAAAAATAAATTTCTCCAGAACGAAACACGACACCTCAGTTGATTTAGACGTTCGGAAATATCCATTTCCATTTCACCCTTTCCGAGTCCGGGAGTGATTTTTTTGTTGTTTTGAGCATAAATATTTAAGGGTTACCCGACAGATAAAGTTCAACAGTGACCCGGTCTCCGTACGCTTTGTTCTTTTAAGAGATAAATATCAGATAGGACGGAAGTAAATAGCCTTTGGTCTTGAATTTTTCGGTATTAGAATTCCTTGACAGATTTTATTTAAGTCATAGTTTGATAAGATGAAAATGTCCGTCATAATTAGAAGTATAACAAAATGTAGATCCTTTCGGAATTTCGTCATTAAATTTTTTTTGGATAAAATATGACTAAAAGTGAATGTACTAAGTTGGAATTTCTTCAACCGATTACACTGTATGACACCACGTTTCGATAACCAAGTTATCGTCTTCAGAAACTAAAAGTAAACGACTTGTTTTATACTAAATTTTCTCACCAATAAACCTTCTCCCGCGAAAATTAATTCCAGCGGCAAAAAAACTCCTTGGCGGGAATATTCACATTCATTCTTTGACTAGTAAACTAAAGAGTGGGCTGTTTGTCATCTAGCAATTACAATGCATCCGACAATTTATTATTGAATACATTTTTTAACAATTTTACATTATTAATATTTATGTTATGATCGGCAATAACTGATTTTCCGGTCAGTTCATATTTCAAACGAGCTGTGTGCTCTTTAAACCGGACAATAACGGATCTCTTAGTCTGCCCAATATACTTTTCATAACAATAACCACGGCTAACATCATATATAACACTATTTTCCAAATTTGGTATTTTATCCTTGGGATTGTCTAAAAATTGTTGGATTTATAAACCAATTTAAAACCCACTCTGCTAAATATTCCTACCAAATATTTTGAATAAAGAAGATTGAAAGGTATCAGAGCAAATTTTTCTTGTTTTTCACTTTGGGTTTGGTAAAAACTGGTTCCACACTTGGATTTTATAGAGGAAATTCATAAGAATGTCGGGCACTAAATAAGATATTTCAAAGAAGAGTTTTTATTTGGAAAATTGGAATATGAAATGGATCAGGTTCTACAGATGATTATAGACGCAATTATTGATCCCAAACTATTTGTTTTAACTATTATCAAGCTTTATTACTTCTACAGATGCTAGATGATCTCTGTAGCTTAATCTGTTCATTATAAATACTTGATTGCTGATAAGGTTCGATGATAGGTCCAAGGTAGTTGTTCACTCATCCATTTCACCAATAACGATATTAACAATGAATCGTGGACCCACAAAATACACGAAGAGCCGCTGACTATTTAGGTTAACCAAATAATAATCCCTCTGTTGACATATGGATCATAAACTTTGATGTTTATGAAGGATATGGAGCAAAAAAATTCCTAAAATAATTTTGAGGAGAATATATGTAAATAGGATAATGATAGAAGGATACGTCGTAATTTAGATCTTACTACATCGTGCATATGTAGTACATAAAACGTTATGTCGAAGATACGAGGTCTGGCTATTAAATAACAAGACTACATGCCTAGAGGGCGCCCTAGACGGATGCGGTAATCTAGATCTAAACTAGATATCTTGTCCATGCACGTACCAAAACACGTTTTCGTCTCTATTATAGTATTTGTGCAGTAGCGTTTCGAAACAAACGTGTTTTTCTCTTGTACTGAAAACCATGTGTGTCCAAAAACAGGATCAACGTTTTAATCTCAAATTTCTCGTTATAAATTAAAGAAAAAAACTCCCATTGAGTGCTATAAATTATTGCAAGAGGTCTACGGGGACAATTCTCTATCTCGTGAGCGTATTTTTGAGTGGTGTAAGCGCTTTGGTGATGGCCTAAAGAGCACTGAAGATGACCAGCGCCCAGGCTACCCTGTGACTGTTTCAGCCCCGGAAACAATGACCAAAACCAACCAAATTGTGCCTGCAGATCGTCGATGAGTATCCGGATGATTGCCAAAGCTGTAAACGCCGATAAAGAAACGGTTAAAAAAATTTTACACGAAAAATTACACAAGACAAAACTTGGTGCCAAAAAATCTGATTCTTGATCAAAAGCTCTTGAGTCAACGGGTCTACTCAGATTTCCTTGAAAGGTTAGTAAGATTAGGAATAGATCTGCTTTGAAACTGACCCGATTTGAGTCGGGATTTGAGCGGTAAACCAGAGCTCCTGAAGGCTTTTACCAAAGAAGACTTCCAGCACTGCTTAGATCAATGGAAAAACGTATAAAAAGGTGTGTGGCGAGAAAAGGGAAGTATATTGAAGGGGAGCATTCGAATCTAGAATGATTTTCATACTAAAACCATTTTCCGTAACCAGTCTCGTTATTTAATAGCCAGATCTCGTAAAACATGACAGATAAGCTACCAGAATGAAAGAAATTCCAATCAGCTCTAGTATATACTTAAAAAAATAGTATTTCTTCAGTTTTAATATGGTTTACTTTATTTATCTGTGGTTTATGATGTCTATGATAGATCTGTCAAATATGTCACAAATGTCACTGTCATCAGTGTCAATATTGATTGATTAGAATAAGGTGATAGAGGTTAATCAATTTATGACAAATGCACTACATAAGTGATATAAATAAACTGTTTGATATTACATAACTAAATCTCGCCTAAAAAACAAAAAAACGACATTTAATGTTTATTTCTTCAGCTCTTTTTTGAATAAGCAATATTTCTTGACGTACATTAATTAACCTCTTTCATATTATTCTAATCAATCAAAATTGACATTAGTGACAGTGACATTTGTGACATCTATGACAGATCTATCGTAGACATCATAACCTACAGATAAATAAAACTAAATAAATACTATTTCTTCACATATATTTCAGATAAATTATAAAGTTATGTGAATTATATGAAAAAATACCTAAAATTTCGTAAAAACAACTCGATAATGGACCCAAGCTCTTGATTTTCGGAAAATTATGTGGAAATAGTGACATCTTATATATGAATTATATTATTTGTTGTCCGAAGCGATTTAAACTCACAAAGATCCAATGGAGATCCGACATATTTTGGTAATCTTGAAGTCCGACTACAAGTCAATAATTTTGAAACTGAAACAGTTTTTGGCATTTCAATTCAGTCCATAATACGAGACGTTGCTAAAGTAATATCAGTTGCATTGAAATCTGTTTTATGTAAACGATAAATAAATTTGAAGCCAACAATAATATTTGTACTCTTCTGAATAGCGCGAATAAAATTTTATTGGACTATTCCTGGTTGAAATGTGATATTATTCAGACGAATTTCAATAATGATATCAGATCTATTGAGTCTCTGAATGTACATTTCCAGCTCCTAACATGTTTGTAAAAAGGACTGGTGTTCGAATACAATAATTTCTATGTTGATAGAGGTATTGTTGAATAAATAAAACTTTTTGAGGTTATTTTGTATATCTTCGTGTTGTTTTCTGTCTTTCTGTTTAGTGACTAAATTAAATTAGCGCTTCGACGGTTAAATTCGATATAAACTGCTACAAAATGTTAGTTAAGTTAAGATATTTTGTAAAAAACCATTAGCTTGTAAGAATCAATGTTAAAATATTCAAAAAATATCAAATAGACTCTATATATCTGATCTAGTATCATTAAGATATTGTACTTTAGTTCCAGTTACTTGTTAAGTATATTATTCAGATTTCTGGAGTATATAGTCTCGTAAACAAGCAATTTGGAATGTTGATGGTGAATGAGTTCTATAGTACAGGTAAATTGGGATTAAATCCGGAATTAAATTGAGCGTTTCTGATTTTCTAGATTCTCAGAGTTTTTCGGTTACTGAATTAGCTTCTTAACAAAATCACGGACACAGGTTTTTGAAATATTTAAACGCGGAAAGCTCGGTAAATAAGAGGAATTCGAAAAAAACTGCTTGAACAAATAATGTAGAGCACAAAATTTTCTACAAAAAAGGTCTTAAGTAATTTTTTAGGTGGAGTTACTATTTTTGAGTAAATTACATTCTAAACGCACATGGAAACTGCTCTAACTTTTGGAAAACTACTTTGTTTTTAAAAAATCAAAATGAATTAATTTTCTCCTCGGGTTAGCATACTTTTCGACGTAGGAAATTTTCGAAAATCTTGCAGGGATGGACTTGCAGTTTCAATGGATAAATTTCATAACTCGCCATATAAATAAGAAAATCCAATGAGAAATTTATCGTTAGTGTATCAATATTTTCACGTGAATAACACACTTGAACTATTTCTTGGTTTCAAATGACTAACTTTTAAAAAACATGATCATATACACTATCTTCGTTCTCGATTGATTATTATTTCAATATTCAAAGACTTCTTAATAGTTTTTTTTTTTCACAAAAATGTACTCATTTTGTGCTCAACAATTTTGACTTTTTAGAATTCTACGTAGTTTTTGAGTTATTCGCGATTCTAAATATTTTTGTGCGTTCAAACCCATTTGATAATGGAAATTTTGAGGTTGGGTAAAAATTTAACCTTTTCTGTACAGAATATTGTGCTCCACATTTTTTGTCCCGGCAGATTTTGTCGAAATCATCTTAGCTATCGAGTTATCCGCAATTCAAAATGTTTTTGAGTACAAGAACCCATTTTACAGTGAAAATTTTGAGGTTAGGAAAAAATGTTTGAAGACCAATCTGTAGATAGTTTTGTGTTGTACATTTTTTGATCTAACACGTTTTTTCAAATTCTACGTAGTTTTTGAGCTATTCGCGATTCAAAATATTTTTGAGCTTTCAAACTCATTTTATAATAGAAATTTTGAGATTAAGACAAAATTCCTGGAGACCAATCTATAGAGAATTTTGTGCTGTATAATTTTTATTCCAACACTTTTTTTTTTAATTCTACGTAGTTTTTGAGCTATTCGCGATTCAAAATATTTTTGAGCTTTCAAACTCATTTTATAATAGAAATTTTGAAGTTAGGAAAAAATTCCTGGAAACCAATCTGTAGAGATTTTGTGCTGTATAATTTTTATTCCAACACTTTTTTTTTAAATTCTACGTAGTTTTTGAGCTATTCGCGATTCAAAATATTTTTGAGCTTTCAAACTCATTTTATAATAGAAATTTTGAGATTAAGACAAAATTCCTGGAGACCAATCTATAGAGAATTTTGTGCTGTATAATTTTTATTCCAACACTTTTTTTTCAAATTCTACGTAGTTTTTGAGCTATTCGCGATTCAAAATATTTTTGAGCTTTCAAACTCATTTTATAATAGAAATTTTGAGATTAAGACAAAATTCCTGGAGACCAATCTATAGAGAATTTTGTGCTGTATAATTTTTATTCCAACACTTTTTTTTCAAATTCTACGTAGTTTTTGAGCTATTCGCGATTCAAAATATTTTTGAGCTTTCAAACTCATTTTATAATAGAAATTTTGAGATTAAGACAAAATTCCTGGAAACCAATCTATAGAGATTTTGTGCTGTATAATTTTTAAACCAACACTTTTTTTCAAATTCTACGTAGTTTTTGAGCTATTCGCGATTCAAAATATTTTTGAGCTTTCAAACTCATTTTATAATAGAAATTTTGAAGTTAGGAAAAAATTCCTGGAAGCCAATCTGTAGAGAATTTTGTGCTGTATATTTTTTAAACCAACACTTTTTTTCAAATTCTACGTAGTTTTTGAGCTATTCGCGATTCAAAATATTTTTGAGCTTTCAAACTCATTTTATAATAGAAATTTTGAGATTAAGACAAAATTCCTGGAGACCAATCTATAGAGAATTTTGTGCTGTATAATTTTTATTCCAACACTTTTTTTTCAAATTCTACGTAGTTTTTGAGCTATTCGCGATTCAAAATATTTTTGAGCTTTCAAACTCATTTTATAATAGAAATTTTGAGATTAAGACAAAATTCCTGGAGACCAATCTATAGAGATTTTGTGCTGTATAATGTTTACTCCAACACTTTTTTTTTTAAATTCTACGTAGTTTTTGAGCTATTCGCGATTCAAAATATTTTTGAGCTTTCAAACTCATTTTATAATAGAAATTTTGAGATTAAGACAAAATTCCTGGAGACCAATCTATAGAGATTTTGTGCTGTATAATTTTTATTCCAACACTTTTTTTTTAAATTCTACGTAGTTTTTGAGCTATTCGCGATTCAAAATATTTTTGAGCTTTCAAACTCATTTTATAATAGAAATTTTGAGATTAAGACAAAATTCCTGGAGACCAATCTATAGAGAATTTTGTGCTGTATAATTTTTATTCCAACACTTTTTTTTTAAATTCTACGTAGTTTTTGAGCTATTCGCGATTCAAAATATTTTTGAGCTTTCAAACTCATTTTATAATAGAAATTTTGAGATTAAGACAAAATTCCTGGAGACCAATCTATAGAGAATTTTGTGCTGTATAATTTTTATTCCAACACTTTTTTTTTAAATTCTACGTAGTTTTTGAGCTATTCGCGATTCAAAATATTTTTGAGCTTTCAAACTCATTTTATAATAGAAATTTTGAGATTAAGACAAAATTCCTGGAGACCAATCTATAGAGAAGTTTTGCTCTGTATAATTTTTATTCCAACACTTTTTTTTCAAATTCTACGTAGTTTTTGAGCTATTCGCGATTCAAAATATTTTTGAGCTTTCAAACTCATTTTATAATAGAAATTTTGAGATTAAGACAAAATTCCTGGAGACCAATCTATAGAGAATTTTGTGCTGTATAATTTTTATTCCAACATTTTTTTTTCAAATTCTACGTAGTTTTTGAGCTATTCGCGATTCAAAATATTTTTGAGCTTTCAAACTCATTTTATAATAGAAATTTTGAGATTAAGACAAAATTCCTGGAGACCAATCTATAGAGATTTTGTGCTGTATAATTTTTATTCCAACACTTTTTTTTCAAATTCTACGTAGTTTTTGAGCTATTCGCGATTCAAAATATTTTTGAGCTTTCAAACTCATTTTATAATAGAAATTTTGAAGTTAGGAAAAAATTCCTGGAGACCAATCTATAGAGAATTTTGTGCTGTATAATTTTTATTCCAACACTTTTTTTTTTAAATTCTACTTAGTTTTTGAGCTATTCGCGATTCAAAATATTTTTGAGCTTTCAAACTCATTTTATAATAGAAATTTTGAGATTAAGACAAAATTCCTGGAGACCAATCTATAGAGAATTTTGTGCTGTATAATTTTTATTCCAACACTTTTTTTTCAAATTCTACGTAGTTTTTGAGCTATTCGCGATTCAAAATATTTTTGAGCTTTCAAACTCATTTTATAATAGAAATTTTGAGATTAAGACAAAATTCCTGGAGACCAATCTATAGAGAATTTTGTGCTGTATAATTTTTATTCCAACATTTTTTTTTCAAATTCTACGTAGTTTTTGAGCTATTCGCGATTCAAAATATTTTTGAGCTTTCAAACTCATTTTATAATAGAAATTTTGAGATTAAGACAAAATTCCTGGAGACCAATCTATAGAGAATTTTGTGCTGTATAATTTTTATTCCAACACTTTTTTTTCAAATTCTACGTAGTTTTTGAGCTATTCGCGATTCAAAATATTTTTGAGCTTTCAAACTCATTTTATAATAGAAATTTTGAGATTAAGACAAAATTCCTGGAGACCAATCTATAGAGAATTTTGTGCTGTATAATTTTTATTCCAACACTTTTTTTTCAAATTCTACGTAGTTTTTGAGCTATTCGCGATTCAAAATATTTTTGAGCTTTCAAACTCATTTTATAATAGAAATTTTGAGATTAAGACAAAATTCCTGGAGACCAATCTATAGAGAATTTTGTGCTGTATAATTTTTATTCCAACATTTTTTTTTCAAATTCTACGTAGTTTTTGAGCTATTCGCGATTCAAAATATTTTTGAGCTTTCAAACTCATTTTATAATAGAAATTTTGAGATTAAGACAAAATTCCTGGAGACCAATCTATAGAGAATTTTGTGCTGTATAATTTTTATTCCAACACTTTTTTTTCAAATTCTACGTAGTTTTTGAGCTATTCGCGATTCAAAATATTTTTGAGCTTTCAAACTCATTTTATAATAGAAATTTTGAGATTAAGACAAAATTCCTGGAGACCAATCTATAGAGAATTTTGTGCTGTATAATTTTTATTCCAACACTTTTTTTTCAAATTCTACGTAGTTTTTGAGCTATTCGCGATTCAAAATATTTTTGAGCTTTCAAACTCATTTTATAATAGAAATTTTGAAGTTAGGAAAAAATTCCTGGAAGCCAATCTGTAGAGAATTTTGTGCTGTATATTTTTTAAACCAACACTTTTTTTCAAATTCTACGTAGTTTTTGAGCTATTCGCGATTCAAAATATTTTTGAGCTTTCAAACTCATTTTATAATAGAAATTTTGAGATTAAGACAAAATTCCTGGAGACCAATCTATAGAGAATTTTGTGCTGTATAATTTTTATTCCAACACTTTTTTTCAAATTCTACGTAGTTTTTGAGCTATTCGCGATTCAAAATATTTTTGAGCTTTCAAACTCATTTTATAATAGAAATTTTGAAATTAAGACAAAATTCCTGGAGACCAATCTATAGAGATTTTGTGCTGTATAATGTTTACTCCAACACTTTTTTTTTTAAATTCTACGTAGTTTTTGAGCTATTCGCGATTCAAAATATTTTTGAGCTTTCAAACTCATTTTATAATAGAAATTTTGAGATTAAGACAAAATTCCTGGAGACCAATCTATAGAGATTTTGTGCTGTATAATTTTTAAACCAACACTTTTTTTCAAATTCTACGTAGTTTTTGAGCTATTCGCGATTCAAAATATTTTTGAGCTTTCAAACTCATTTTATAATAGAAATTTTGAAGTTAGGAAAAAATTCCTGGAAGCCAATCTGTAGAGAATTTTGTGCTGTATATTTTTTAAACCAACACTTTTTTTCAAATTCTACGTAGTTTTTGAGCTATTCGCGATTCAAAATATTTTTGAGCTTTCAAACTCATTTTATAATAGAAATTTTGAGATTAAGACAAAATTCCTGGAGACCAATCTATAGAGAATTTTGTGCTGTATAATTTTTATTCCAACACTTTTTTTCAAATTCTACGTAGTTTTTGAGCTATTCGCGATTCAAAATATTTTTGAGCTTTCAAACTCATTTTATAATAGAAATTTTGAAATTAAGACAAAATTCCTGGAGACCAATCTATAGAGATTTTGTGCTGTATAATGTTTACTCCAACACTTTTTTTTTTAAATTCTACGTAGTTTTTGAGCTATTCGCGATTCAAAATATTTTTGAGCTTTCAAACTCATTTTATAATAGAAATTTTGAGATTAAGACAAAATTCCTGGAGACCAATCTATAGAGATTTTGTGCTGTATAATTTTTATTCCAACACTTTTTTTTTAAATTCTACGTAGTTTTTGAGCTATTCGCGATTCAAAATATTTTTGAGCTTTCAAACTCATTTTATAATAGAAATTTTGAGATTAAGACAAAATTCCTGGAGACCAATCTATAGAGAATTTTGTGCTGTATAATTTTTATTCCAACACTTTTTTTTTAAATTCTACGTAGTTTTTGAGCTATTCGCGATTCAAAATATTTTTGAGCTTTCAAACTCATTTTATTATAGAAATTTTGAGATTAAGACAAAATTCCTGGAGACCAATCTATAGAGAATTTTGTGCTGTATAATTTTTATTCCAACACTTTTTTTTTAAATTCTACGTAGTTTTTGAGCTATTCGCGATTCAAAATATTTTTGAGCTTTCAAACTCATTTTATAATAGAAATTTTGAGATTAAGACAAAATTCCTGGAGACCAATCTATAGAGAAGTTTTGCTCTGTATAATTTTTATTCCAACACTTTTTTTTCAAATTCTACGTAGTTTTTGAGCTATTCGCGATTCAAAATATTTTTGAGCTTTCAAACTCATTTTATAATAGAAATTTTGAGATTAAGACAAAATTCCTGGAGACCAATCTATAGAGATTTTGTGCTGTATAATTTTTAAACCAACACTTTTTTTCAAATTCTACGTAGTTTTTGAGCTATTCGCGATTCAAAATATTTTTGAGCTTTCAAACTCATTTTATAATAGAAATTTTGAAGTTAGGAAAAAATTCCTGGAGACCAATCTATAGAGAATTTTGTGCTGTATAATTTTTATTCCAACACTTTTTTTTTTAAATTCTACTTAGTTTTTGAGCTATTCGCGATTCAAAATATTTTTGAGCTTTCAAACTCATTTTATAATAGAAATTTTGAGATTAAGACAAAATTCCTGGAGACCAATCTATAGAGAATTTTGTGCTGTATAATTTTTATTCCAACACTTTTTTTTCAAATTCTACGTAGTTTTTGAGCTATTCGCGATTCAAAATATTTTTGAGCTTTCAAACTCATTTTATAATAGAAATTTTGAGATTAAGACAAAATTCCTGGAGACCAATCTATAGAGAATTTTGTGCTGTATAATTTTTATTCCAACATTTTTTTTTCAAATTCTACGTAGTTTTTGAGCTATTCGCGATTCAAAATATTTTTGAGCTTTCAAACTCATTTTATAATAGAAATTTTGAGATTAAGACAAAATTCCTGGAGACCAATCTATAGAGAATTTTGTGCTGTATAATTTTTATTCCAACACTTTTTTTTCAAATTCTACGTAGTTTTTGAGCTATTCGCGATTCAAAATATTTTTGAGCTTTCAAACTCATTTTATAATAGAAATTTTGAGATTAAGACAAAATTCCTGGAGACCAATCTATAGAGAATTTTGTGCTGTATAATTTTTATTCCAACACTTTTTTTCAAATTCTACGTAGTTTTTGAGCTATTCGCGATTCAAAATATTTTTGAGCTTTCAAACTCATTTTATAATAGAAATTTTGAGATTAAGACAAAATTCCTGGAGACCAATCTATAGAGAATTTTGTGCTGTATAATTTTTATTCCAACACTTTTTTTCAAATTCTACGTAGTTTTTGAGCTATTCGCGATTCAAAATATTTTTGAGCTTTCAAACTCATTTTATAATAGAAATTTTGAAATTAAGACAAAATTCCTGGAGACCAATCTATAGAGAATTTTGTGCTGTATAATTTTTATTCCAACACTTTTTTTTCAAATTCTACGTAGTTTTTGAGCTATTCGCGATTCAAAATATTTTTGAGCTTTCAAACTCATTTTATAATAGAAATTTTGAGATTAAGACAAAATTCCTGGAGACCAATCTATAGAGAATTTTGTGCTGTATAATTTTTATTCCAACACTTTTTTTCAAATTCTACGTAGTTTTTGAGCTATTCGCGATTCAAAATATTTTTGAGCTTTCAAACTCATTTTATAATAGAAATTTTGAAATTAAGACAAAATTCCTGGAGACCAATCTATAGAGAATTTTGTGCTGTATAATTTTTATTCCAACACTTTTTTTTCAAATTCTACGTAGTTTTTGAGCTATTCGCGATTCAAAATATTTTTGAGCTTTCAAACTCATTTTATAATAGAAATTTTGAGATTAAGACAAAATTCCTGGAGACCAATCTATAGAGAATTTTGTGCTGTATAATTTTTATTCCAACACTTTTTTTTCAAATTCTACGTAGTTTTTGAGCTATTCGCGATTCAAAATATTTTTGAGCTTTCAAACTCATTTTATAATAGAAATTTTGAAATTAAGACAAAATTCCTGGAGACCAATCTATAGAGAATTTTGTGCTGTATAATTTTTATTCCAACACTTTTTTTTCAAATTCTACGTAGTTTTTGAGCTATTCGCGATTCAAAATATTTTTGAGCTTTCAAACTCATTTTATAATAGAAATTTTGAAATTAAGACAAAATTCCTGGAGACCAATCTATAGAGAATTTTGTGCTGTATAATTTTTATTCCAACACTTTTTTTTCAAATTCTACGTAGTTTTTGAGCTATTCGCGATTCAAAATATTTTTGAGCTTTCAAACTCATTTTATAATAGAAATTTTGAAATTAAGACAAAATTCCTGGAGACCAATCTATAGAGAATTTTGTGCTGTATAATTTTTATTCCAACACTTTTTTTTCAAATTCTACGTAGTTTTTGAGCTATTCGCGATTCAAAATATTTTTGAGCTTTCAAACTCATTTTATAATAGAAATTTTGAAATTAAGACAAAATTCCTGGAGACCAATCTATAGAGAATTTTGTGCTGTATAATTTTTATTCCAACACTTTTTTTTCAAATTCTACGTAGTTTTTGAGCTATTCGCGATTCAAAATATTTTTGAGCTTTCAAACTCATTTTATAATAGAAATTTTGAAATTAAGACAAAATTCCTGGAGACCAATCTATAGAGAATTTTGTGCTGTATAATTTTTATTCCAACACTTTTTTTTCAAATTCTACGTAGTTTTTGAGCTATTCGCGATTCAAAATATTTTTGAGCTTTCAAACTCATTTTATAATAGAAATTTTGAAATTAAGACAAAATTCCTGGAGACCAATCTATAGAGAATTTTGTGCTGTATAATTTTTATTCCAACACTTTTTTTTCAAATTCTACGTAGTTTTTGAGCTATTCGCGATTCAAAATATTTTTGAGCTTTCAAACTCATTTTATAATAGAAATTTTGAAATTAAGACAAAATTCCTGGAGACCAATCTATAGAGAATTTTGTGCTGTATAATTTTTATTCCAACACTTTTTTTTCAAATTCTACGTAGTTTTTGAGCTATTCGCGATTCAAAATATTTTTGAGCTTTCAAACTCATTTTATAATAGAAATTTTGAGATTAAGACAAAATTCCTGGAGACCAATCTATAGAGAATTTTGTGCTGTATAATTTTTATTCCAACACTTTTTTTTCAAATTCTACGTAGTTTTTGAGCTATTCGCGATTCAAAATATTTTTGAGCTTTCAAACTCATTTTATAATAGAAATTTTGAGATTAAGACAAAATTCCTGGAGACCAATCTATAGAGATTTTGTGCTGTATAATTTTTAAACCAACACTTTTTTTCAAATTCTACGTAGTTTTTGAGCTATTCGCGATTCAAAATATTTTTGAGCTTTCAAACTCATTTTATAATAGAAATTTTGAGATTAAGACAAAATTCCTGGAGACCAATCTATAGAGATTTTGTGCTGTATAATTTTTAAACCAACACTTTTTTTCAAATTCTACGTAGTTTTTGAGCTATTCGCGATTCAAAATATTTTTGAGCTTTCAAACTCATTTTATAATAGAAATTTTGAAGTTAGGAAAAAATTCCTGGAGACCAATCTATAGAGAATTTTGTGCTGTATAATTTTTATTCCAACACTTTTTTTTTTAAATTCTACTTAGTTTTTGAGCTATTCGCGATTCAAAATATTTTTGAGCTTTCAAACTCATTTTATAATAGAAATTTTGAGATTAAGACAAAATTCCTGGAGACCAATCTATAGAGAATTTTGTGCTGTATAATTTTTATTCCAACACTTTTTTTTCAAATTCTACGTAGTTTTTGAGCTATTCGCGATTCAAAATATTTTTGAGCTTTCAAACTCATTTTATAATAGAAATTTTGAGATTAAGACAAAATTCCTGGAGACCAATCTATAGAGAATTTTGTGCTGTATAATTTTTATTCCAACATTTTTTTTTCAAATTCTACGTAGTTTTTGAGCTATTCGCGATTCAAAATATTTTTGAGCTTTCAAACTCATTTTATAATAGAAATTTTGAGATTAAGACAAAATTCCTGGAGACCAATCTATAGAGAATTTTGTGCTGTATAATTTTTATTCCAACACTTTTTTTCAAATTCTACGTAGTTTTTGAGCTATTCGCGATTCAAAATATTTTTGAGCTTTCAAACTCATTTTATAATAGAAATTTTGAAATTAAGACAAAATTCCTGGAGACCAATCTATAGAGATTTTGTGCTGTATAATGTTTACTCCAACACTTTTTTTTTTAAATTCTACGTAGTTTTTGAGCTATTCGCGATTCAAAATATTTTTGAGCTTTCAAACTCATTTTATAATAGAAATTTTGAGATTAAGACAAAATTCCTGGAGACCAATCTATAGAGATTTTGTGCTGTATAATTTTTAAACCAACACTTTTTTTCAAATTCTACGTAGTTTTTGAGCTATTCGCGATTCAAAATATTTTTGAGCTTTCAAACTCATTTTATAATAGAAATTTTGAAGTTAGGAAAAAATTCCTGGAAGCCAATCTGTAGAGAATTTTGTGCTGTATATTTTTTAAACCAACACTTTTTTTCAAATTCTACGTAGTTTTTGAGCTATTCGCGATTCAAAATATTTTTGAGCTTTCAAACTCATTTTATAATAGAAATTTTGAGATTAAGACAAAATTCCTGGAGACCAATCTATAGAGAATTTTGTGCTGTATAATTTTTATTCCAACACTTTTTTTCAAATTCTACGTAGTTTTTGAGCTATTCGCGATTCAAAATATTTTTGAGCTTTCAAACTCATTTTATAATAGAAATTTTGAAATTAAGACAAAATTCCTGGAGACCAATCTATAGAGATTTTGTGCTGTATAATGTTTACTCCAACACTTTTTTTTTTAAATTCTACGTAGTTTTTGAGCTATTCGCGATTCAAAATATTTTTGAGCTTTCAAACTCATTTTATAATAGAAATTTTGAGATTAAGACAAAATTCCTGGAGACCAATCTATAGAGATTTTGTGCTGTATAATTTTTATTCCAACACTTTTTTTTTAAATTCTACGTAGTTTTTGAGCTATTCGCGATTCAAAATATTTTTGAGCTTTCAAACTCATTTTATAATAGAAATTTTGAGATTAAGACAAAATTCCTGGAGACCAATCTATAGAGAATTTTGTGCTGTATAATTTTTATTCCAACACTTTTTTTTTAAATTCTACGTAGTTTTTGAGCTATTCGCGATTCAAAATATTTTTGAGCTTTCAAACTCATTTTATTATAGAAATTTTGAGATTAAGACAAAATTCCTGGAGACCAATCTATAGAGAATTTTGTGCTGTATAATTTTTATTCCAACACTTTTTTTTTAAATTCTACGTAGTTTTTGAGCTATTCGCGATTCAAAATATTTTTGAGCTTTCAAACTCATTTTATAATAGAAATTTTGAGATTAAGACAAAATTCCTGGAGACCAATCTATAGAGAAGTTTTGCTCTGTATAATTTTTATTCCAACACTTTTTTTTCAAATTCTACGTAGTTTTTGAGCTATTCGCGATTCAAAATATTTTTGAGCTTTCAAACTCATTTTATAATAGAAATTTTGAGATTAAGACAAAATTCCTGGAGACCAATCTATAGAGATTTTGTGCTGTATAATTTTTAAACCAACACTTTTTTTCAAATTCTACGTAGTTTTTGAGCTATTCGCGATTCAAAATATTTTTGAGCTTTCAAACTCATTTTATAATAGAAATTTTGAAGTTAGGAAAAAATTCCTGGAGACCAATCTATAGAGAATTTTGTGCTGTATAATTTTTATTCCAACACTTTTTTTTTTAAATTCTACTTAGTTTTTGAGCTATTCGCGATTCAAAATATTTTTGAGCTTTCAAACTCATTTTATAATAGAAATTTTGAGATTAAGACAAAATTCCTGGAGACCAATCTATAGAGAATTTTGTGCTGTATAATTTTTATTCCAACACTTTTTTTTCAAATTCTACGTAGTTTTTGAGCTATTCGCGATTCAAAATATTTTTGAGCTTTCAAACTCATTTTATAATAGAAATTTTGAGATTAAGACAAAATTCCTGGAGACCAATCTATAGAGAATTTTGTGCTGTATAATTTTTATTCCAACATTTTTTTTTCAAATTCTACGTAGTTTTTGAGCTATTCGCGATTCAAAATATTTTTGAGCTTTCAAACTCATTTTATAATAGAAATTTTGAGATTAAGACAAAATTCCTGGAGACCAATCTATAGAGAATTTTGTGCTGTATAATTTTTATTCCAACACTTTTTTTTCAAATTCTACGTAGTTTTTGAGCTATTCGCGATTCAAAATATTTTTGAGCTTTCAAACTCATTTTATAATAGAAATTTTGAGATTAAGACAAAATTCCTGGAGACCAATCTATAGAGAATTTTGTGCTGTATAATTTTTATTCCAACACTTTTTTTCAAATTCTACGTAGTTTTTGAGCTATTCGCGATTCAAAATATTTTTGAGCTTTCAAACTCATTTTATAATAGAAATTTTGAGATTAAGACAAAATTCCTGGAGACCAATCTATAGAGAATTTTGTGCTGTATAATTTTTATTCCAACACTTTTTTTCAAATTCTACGTAGTTTTTGAGCTATTCGCGATTCAAAATATTTTTGAGCTTTCAAACTCATTTTATAATAGAAATTTTGAAATTAAGACAAAATTCCTGGAGACCAATCTATAGAGAATTTTGTGCTGTATAATTTTTATTCCAACACTTTTTTTTCAAATTCTACGTAGTTTTTGAGCTATTCGCGATTCAAAATATTTTTGAGCTTTCAAACTCATTTTATAATAGAAATTTTGAGATTAAGACAAAATTCCTGGAGACCAATCTATAGAGAATTTTGTGCTGTATAATTTTTATTCCAACACTTTTTTTCAAATTCTACGTAGTTTTTGAGCTATTCGCGATTCAAAATATTTTTGAGCTTTCAAACTCATTTTATAATAGAAATTTTGAAATTAAGACAAAATTCCTGGAGACCAATCTATAGAGAATTTTGTGCTGTATAATTTTTATTCCAACACTTTTTTTTCAAATTCTACGTAGTTTTTGAGCTATTCGCGATTCAAAATATTTTTGAGCTTTCAAACTCATTTTATAATAGAAATTTTGAGATTAAGACAAAATTCCTGGAGACCAATCTATAGAGAATTTTGTGCTGTATAATTTTTATTCCAACACTTTTTTTTCAAATTCTACGTAGTTTTTGAGCTATTCGCGATTCAAAATATTTTTGAGCTTTCAAACTCATTTTATAATAGAAATTTTGAAATTAAGACAAAATTCCTGGAGACCAATCTATAGAGAATTTTGTGCTGTATAATTTTTATTCCAACACTTTTTTTTCAAATTCTACGTAGTTTTTGAGCTATTCGCGATTCAAAATATTTTTGAGCTTTCAAACTCATTTTATAATAGAAATTTTGAAATTAAGACAAAATTCCTGGAGACCAATCTATAGAGAATTTTGTGCTGTATAATTTTTATTCCAACACTTTTTTTTCAAATTCTACGTAGTTTTTGAGCTATTCGCGATTCAAAATATTTTTGAGCTTTCAAACTCATTTTATAATAGAAATTTTGAAATTAAGACAAAATTCCTGGAGACCAATCTATAGAGAATTTTGTGCTGTATAATTTTTATTCCAACACTTTTTTTTCAAATTCTACGTAGTTTTTGAGCTATTCGCGATTCAAAATATTTTTGAGCTTTCAAACTCATTTTATAATAGAAATTTTGAAATTAAGACAAAATTCCTGGAGACCAATCTATAGAGAATTTTGTGCTGTATAATTTTTATTCCAACACTTTTTTTTCAAATTCTACGTAGTTTTTGAGCTATTCGCGATTCAAAATATTTTTGAGCTTTCAAACTCATTTTATAATAGAAATTTTGAAATTAAGACAAAATTCCTGGAGACCAATCTATAGAGAATTTTGTGCTGTATAATTTTTATTCCAACACTTTTTTTTCAAATTCTACGTAGTTTTTGAGCTATTCGCGATTCAAAATATTTTTGAGCTTTCAAACTCATTTTATAATAGAAATTTTGAAATTAAGACAAAATTCCTGGAGACCAATCTATAGAGAATTTTGTGCTGTATAATTTTTATTCCAACACTTTTTTTTCAAATTCTACGTAGTTTTTGAGCTATTCGCGATTCAAAATATTTTTGAGCTTTCAAACTCATTTTATAATAGAAATTTTGAAATTAAGACAAAATTCCTGGAGACCAATCTATAGAGAATTTTGTGCTGTATAATTTTTATTCCAACACTTTTTTTTCAAATTCTACGTAGTTTTTGAGCTATTCGCGATTCAAAATATTTTTGAGCTTTCAAACTCATTTTATAATAGAAATTTTGAGATTAAGACAAAATTCCTGGAGACCAATCTATAGAGAATTTTGTGCTGTATAATTTTTATTCCAACACTTTTTTTTCAAATTCTACGTAGTTTTTGAGCTATTCGCGATTCAAAATATTTTTGAGCTTTCAAACTCATTTTATAATAGAAATTTTGAGATTAAGACAAAATTCCTGGAGACCAATCTATAGAGATTTTGTGCTGTATAATTTTTAAACCAACACTTTTTTTCAAATTCTACGTAGTTTTTGAGCTATTCGCGATTCAAAATATTTTTGAGCTTTCAAACTCATTTTATAATAGAAATTTTGAGATTAAGACAAAATTCCTGGAGACCAATCTATAGAGAATTTTGTGCTGTATAATTTTTATTCCAACACTTTTTTTTCAAATTCTACGTAGTTTTTGAGCTATTCGCGATTCAAAATATTTTTGAGCTTTCAAACTCATTTTATAATAGAAATTTTGAGATTAAGACAAAATTCCTGGAGACCAATCTATAGAGATTTTGTGCTGTATAATGTTTACTCCAACACTTTTTTTTTTAAATTCTACGTAGTTTTTGAGCTATTCGCGATTCAAAATATTTTTGAGCTTTCAAACTCATTTTATAATAGAAATTTTGAGATTAAGACAAAATTCCTGGAGACCAATCTATAGAGAATTTTGTGCTGTATAATTTTTATTCCAACACTTTTTTTTCAAATTCTACGTAGTTTTTGAGCTATTCGCGATTCAAAATATTTTTGAGCTTTCAAACTCATTTTATAATAGAAATTTTGAGATTAAGACAAAATTCCTGGAGACCAATCTATAGAGAATTTTGTGCTGTATAATTTTTATTCCAACACTTTTTTTTCAAATTCTACGTAGTTTTTGAGCTATTCGCGATTCAAAATATTTTTGAGCTTTCAAACTCATTTTATAATAGAAATTTTGAGATTAAGACAAAATTCCTGGAGACCAATCTATAGAGAATTTTGTGCTGTATAATTTTTATTCCAACACTTTTTTTTCAAATTCTACGTAGTTTTTGAGCTATTCGCGATTCAAAATATTTTTGAGCTTTCAAACTCATTTTATAATAGAAATTTTGAAATTAAGACAAAATTCCTGGAGACCAATCTATAGAGAATTTTGTGCTGTATAATTTTTATTCCAACACTTTTTTTTCAAATTCTACGTAGTTTTTGAGCTATTCGCGATTCAAAATATTTTTGAGCTTTCAAACTCATTTTATAATACAAATTTTGAGATTAAGACAAAATTCCTGGAGACCAATCTATAGAGAATTTTGTGCTGTATAATTTTTATTCCAACACTTTTTTTTCAAATTCTACGTAGTTTTTGAGCTATTCGCGATTCAAAATATTTTTGAGCTTTCAAACTCATTTTATAATACAAATTTTGAGATTAAGACAAAATTCCTGGAGACCAATCTATAGAGAATTTTGTGCTGTATAATTTTTATTCCAACACTTTTTTTTCAAATTCTACGTAGTTTTTGAGCTATTCGCGATTCAAAATATTTTTGAGCTTTCAAACTCATTTTATAATAGAAATTTTGAAATTAAGACAAAATTCCTGGAGACCAATCTATAGAGAATTTTGTGCTGTATAATTTTTATTCCAACACTTTTTTTTCAAATTCTACGTAGTTTTTGAGCTATTCGCGATTCAAAATATTTTTGAGCTTTCAAACTCATTTTATAATAGAAATTTTGAAATTAAGACAAAATTCCTGGAGACCAATCTATAGAGAATTTTGTGCTGTATAATTTTTATTCCAACACTTTTTTTTCAAATTCTACGTAGTTTTTGAGCTATTCGCGATTCAAAATATTTTTGAGCTTTCAAACTCATTTTATAATAGAAATTTTGAAATTAAGACAAAATTCCTGGAGACCAATCTATAGAGAATTTTGTGCTGTATAATTTTTATTCCAACACTTTTTTTTCAAATTCTACGTAGTTTTTGAGCTATTCGCGATTCAAAATATTTTTGAGCTTTCAAACTCATTTTATAATAGAAATTTTGAGATTAAGACAAAATTCCTGGAGACCAATCTATAGAGAATTTTGTGCTGTATAATTTTTATTCCAACACTTTTTTTTTCAAATTCTACGTAGTTTTTGAGCTATTCGCGATTCAAAATATTTTTGAGCTTTCAAACTCATTTTATAATAGAAATTTTGAGATTAAGACAAAATTCCTGGAGACCAATCTATAGAGAATTTTGTGCTGTATAATTTTTATTCCAATACTTTTTTTTAAATTCCACGTAGTTTTTGAGCTATTCGCAATTCAAAATATTTTTGAGTCTATAGTTTCAAGTCTAAAAATTTCACAAATCCGTGCTAATAATTTTGTTAAGACTTACTAGACTTATTCAGTATCCGAAAACCTCCCAGAATCTACAAAATCAAAACCGCCCAAATTGATTTAAAGCTTTAGCTCAAAATCGCCAAATTTGCTTGTACTACTTAGTGTATGATAATAACAATGAATAAAATTCAATCTATTCTATAATAATTTTATATCATTTTCGTTTGAAAAACAAATTAAAACAGTAGATTGTTTGTTCTTTCTTGACCATTAATGACAGCAATCAATATTGTATGAGGACGCGATTCTTTGAAAGAAATTGGATCAAATTTAAAAGATATTGAAGGAACTTTAGTGCCATTCTATATTTAAAGTTGTTGAAACATTTTTATACGTATAAACAAATAAATAAAACTTAAAACTTCAACATAAGTCATAGACAAGCTTTGGTTAAAGCTGCCACCAATTCACGAAGTATCTGTATAAAAATGAGAGTGTGTATTGATGTTTCATCAACATCGCATGACATGAGGTATAAAATTTTACATTACCTACTCATACTTCTTGATGGGTGGTAATTAAAAATGTATGCACATAAAAAAGTATGTAAAAACTTCTAATGGAATGAGTTATTTCCGTGCCTATTTCCATAGACGAAAGGCTAGTCAATTTCGTATTCAGTAGACTTCCATTAAATATTTTAATTTTTAATCAAACATGCTACTTGATGTTTTTTCGTATTTTCAATAACATTGTCATCTGAAACTACGGATATTATCGAGAAATAATTTTCCAGAACTCACTCTATCTCTGAACGAATGAAGATAAATTAAAGCAGATTGGAAACTGAATATTGAGGGTTGTAAGATTATTTATTAGTAATTATAGATTATTTCTATGTTGAATATCAATCATAAATTTAAAAATATACTATAATTATTGTTTAAAGTGAGTTTCATCAACTTTTTGACAGTAGAATATCTCGTTATATTTTTACAAATTTTTCTATGGAAATATCTCACATTCTGTAACCGTTGTGTTATTTTGAAAAATTGAGGAGGATATGAAGGAGCATTATCCTGTTAGAACATTATTTTTGAATAACTGATTAATTATCTTGTACTGAAACACGTCAGTAATGTCAAAAAATAGTAATTCATTTATATCCAAAGTTTTTCCTTTTTCGAAATGCTATAAAGTTCCAAAACGTGGCTATGTTTACATCATTTTCGAGCTTATGATCTGATTTTTGTGATAAATAAGACCAAATAACTTTAAATCCGTTCATTTCGTGAATAAATTATAAATACTTTCATATCCCGACTTTGATTTTTCGAGTTGTGATTATGTATTGCGTAAGGCACATTTTCAATCTCGCTTTCACCGCTGCTTTCCATTATTTTTTGCAATAATCGCAACCAAAACTTTTAAATTGGTAAGTTGGTATGTCTTTACTATAGTAATGATGCATTCTTCTAATGCCCATCTAGATTTTCATAATACTTGATGCATACAGTGAAAACAATGTATTTCACTTCCCGACCCTCCCGACTAGGTCGAAAAAGCTGAGTTTCTCAAAGAAAAGTAGATACTTTCCGGCCGGTTGCTCAAAAAGGATATTTTAATAAAAGGACAGTTAAATATCAAGGAAATCAGGTAGGAAATAGAATACTAAATACTATACCATGAGTTACTAAACTATTTTTCTCTTTCAAGTTAGTTAAAACCATAAAATTAAACTTTTACATTGTCTCTACGAATGATTCGAAATATTTGGCATGATATAGTTTAGACACACATAGCTACGGCTTCTGTCTGACTCACCAATCTACTATTTTCCCCAACATACGACTAGAAATCGGTTTTTGATCCAGCCATGATCATCTACGATGTCATTTCCACACTGAAAGGCATCTAGAATGATCTGCAAGTCCTTGGAGGAAAATATCTTGTGTATTTCTTCACTATTCCTCTCTTTAAAGTTAGTTAAAACCATAAAATTGAACTTTTACATTGTCTCTACGAATGATTCGAAATATTTGGCATGATATAGCTTAGACACACATAGCTACGGCTTCTGTCTGACTCACCAATCTACTATTTTCCCCAAAATACGACTAAAATCGGTTTTTGATCAAGCCATGATCATCTAAGATGTCATTTCCACACTAAAAGGCATCTAGAATGATCTGCAAGTCCTTGGAGGAAAATATCTTGTGTATTTCTTCACTATTCCTCTCTTTAAAGTTAGTTAAAACCATAAAATTGAACTTTTACATTGTCTCTACGAATGATTCGAAATATTTGGCATGATATAGCTTAGACACACATAGCTACGGCTTCTGTCTGACTCACCAATCTACTATTTTCCCCAAAATACGACTAAAATCGGTTTTTGATCAAGCCATGATCATCTAAGATGTCATTTCCACACTGAAAGGCATCTAGAATGATCTGCAAGTCCTTGGAGGAAAATATCTTGTGTATTTCTTCACTATTCCCCTCTTTAAAGTTAGTTATAACCATAAAATTAAACTTTTACATTGTCTCTACGAATGATTCGAAATATTTGGCATGATATAGCTTAGACACACATAGCTACGGCTTCTGTCTGACTTACCAATCTACTATTTTCCCCAAAATACGACTAAAATCGGTTTTTGATCAAGCCATGATCATCTAAGATGTCATTTCCACACTGAAAGGCATCTAGAATGATCTGCAAGTCCTTGGAGGAAAATATCTTGTGTATTTCTTCACTATTCCTCTCTTTAAAGTTAGTTAAAACCATAAAATTGAACTTTTACATTGTCTCTACGAATGATTCGAAATATTTGGCATGATATAGCTTAGACACACATAGCTACGGCTTCTGTCTGACTCACCAATCTACTATTTTCCCCAAAATACGACTAAAATCGGTTTTTGATCAAGCCATGATCATCTAAGATGTCATTTCCACACTGAAAGGCATCTAGAATGATCTGCAAGTCCTTGGAGGAAAATATCTTGTGTATTTCTTCACTATTCCTCTCTTTAAAGTTAGTTAAAACCATAAAATTGAACTTTTACATTGTCTCTACGAATGATTTGAAATATTTAGCATGATATAGTTTAGATACACATAGCTGGGGCTTCTGTCTGACTCACCAATCTACTATTTTCCCCAAAATACGACTAAAATCGGTTTTTGATCCAGCCATGATCATCTAAGATGTCATTTCCACACTGAAAGGCATCTAGAATGATCTGCAAGTCCTTGGAGGAAAATATCTTGTGTATTTCTTCACTATTCCTCTCTTTAAAGTTAGTTAAAACCATAAAATTGAACTTTTACATTGTCTCTACGAATGATTCGAAATATTTGGCATGATATAGCTTAGACACACATAGCTACGGCTTCTGTCTGACTCACCAATCTACTATTTTCCCCAAAATACGACTAAAATCGGTTTTTGATCAAGCCATGATCATCTAAGATGTCATTTCCACACTGAAAGGCATCTAGAATGATCTGCAAGTCCTTGGAGGAAAATATCTTGTGTATTTCTTCACTATTCCTCTCTTTAAAGTTAGTTAAAACCATAAAATTGAACTTTTACATTGTCTCTACGAATGATTTGAAATATTTAGCATGATATAGTTTAGATACACATAGCTGGGGCTTCTGTCTGACTCACCAATCTACTATTTTCCCCAAAATACGACTAAAATCGGTTTTTGATCCAGCCATGATCATCTAAGATGTCATTTCCACACTGAAAGGCATCTAGAATGATCTGCAAGTCCTTGGAGGAAAATATCTTGTGTATTTCTTCACTATTCCTCTCTTTAAAGTTAGTTAAAACCATAAAATTGAACTTTTACATTGTCTCTACGAATGATTCGAAATATTTGGCATGATATAGCTTAGACACACATAGCTACGGCTTCTGTCTGACTCACCAATCTACTATTTTCCCCAAAATACGACTAAAATCGGTTTTTGATCAAGCCATGATCATCTAAGATGTCATTTCCACACTGAAAGGCATCTAGAATGATCTGCAAGTCCTTGGAGGAAAATATCTTGTGTATTTCTTCACTATTCCTCTCTTTAAAGTTAGTTAAAACCATAAAATTGAACTTTTACATTGTCTCTACGAATGATTCGAAATATTTGGCATGATATAGCTTAGACACACATAGCTACGGCTTCTGTCTGACTCACCAATCTACTATTTTCCCCAAAATACGACTAAAATCGGTTTTTGATCAAGCCATGATCATCTAAGATGTCATTTCCACACTGAAAGGCATCTAGAATGATCTGCAAGTCCTTGGAGGAAAATATCTTGTGTATTTCTTCACTATTCCCCTCTTTAAAGTTAGTTATAACCATAAAATTAAACTTTTACATTGTCTCTACGAATGATTCGAAATATTTGGCATGATATAGCTTAGACACACATAGCTACGGCTTCTGTCTGACTTACCAATCTACTATTTTCCCCAAAATACGACTAAAATCGGTTTTTGATCAAGCCATGATCATCTAAGATGTCATTTCCACACTGAAAGGCATCTAGAATGATCTGCAAGTCCTTGGAGGAAAATATCTTGTGTATTTCTTCACTATTCCTCTCTTTAAAGTTAGTTAAAACCATAAAATTGAACTTTTACATTGTCTCTACGAATGATTCGAAATATTTGGCATGATATAGCTTAGACACACATAGCTACGGCTTCTGTCTGACTTACCAATCTACTATTTTCCCCAAAATACGACTAAAATCGGTTTTTGATCAAGCCATGATCATCTAAGATGTCATTTCCACACTGAAAGGCATCTAGAATGATCTGCAAGTCCTTGGAGGAAAATATCTTGTGTATTTCTTCACTATTCCTCTCTTTAAAGTTAGTTAAAACCATAAAATTAAACTTTTACATTGTCTCTACGAATGATTTGAAATATTTGGCATGATATAGCTTAGACACACATAGCTGGGGCTTCTGTCTGACTCACCAATCTACTATTTTCCCCAAAATACGACTAAAATCGGTTTTTGATCAAGCCATGATCATCTAAGATGTCATTTCCACACTGAAAGGCATCTAGAATGATCTGCAAGTCCTTGGAGGAAAATATCTTGTGTATTTCTTCACTATTCCTCTCTTTAAAGTTAGTTAAAACCATAAAATTAAACTTTTACATTGTCTCTACGAATGATTCGAAATATTTGGCATGATATAGCTTAGACACACATAGCTACGGCTTCTGTCTGACTCACCAATCTACTATTTTCCCCAAAATACGACTAAAATCGGTTTTTGATCAAGCCATGATCATCTAAGATGTCATTTCCACACTGAAAGGCATCTAGAATGATCTGCAAGTCCTTGGAGGAAAATATCTTGTGTATTTCTTCACTATTCCCCTCTTTAAAGTTAGTTATAACCATAAAATTAAACTTTTACATTGTCTCTACGAATGATTCGAAATATTTGGCATGATATAGCTTAGACACACATAGCTACGGCTTCTGTCTGACTTACCAATCTACTATTTTCCCCAAAATACGACTAAAATCGGTTTTTGATCAAGCCATGATCATCTAAGATGTCATTTCCACACTGAAAGGCATCTAGAATGATCTGCAAGTCCTTGGAGGAAAATATCTTGTGTATTTCTTCACTATTCCTCTCTTTAAAGTTAGTTAAAACCATAAAATTGAACTTTTACATTGTCTCTACGAATGATTCGAAATATTTGGCATGATATAGCTTAGACACACATAGCTGGGGCTTCTGTCTGACTCACCAATCTACTATTTTCCCCAAAATACGACTAAAATCGGTTTTTGATCAAGCCATGATCATCTAAGATGTCATTTCCACACTGAAAGGCATCTAGAATGATCTGCAAGTCCTTGGAGGAAAATATCTTGTGTATTTCTTCACTATTCCTCTCTTTAAAGTTAGTTAAAACCATAAAATTGAACTTTTACATTGTCTCTACGAATGATTCGAAATATTTGGCATGATATAGCTTAGACACACATAGCTACGGCTTCTGTCTGACTTACCAATCTACTATTTTCCCCAAAATACGACTAAAATCGGTTTTTGATCAAGCCATGATCATCTAAGATGTCATTTCCACACTGAAAGGCATCTAGAATGATCTGCAAGTCCTTGGAGGAAAATATCTTGTGTATTTCTTCACTATTCCTCTCTTTAAAGTTAGTTAAAACCATAAAATTAAACTTTTACATTGTCTCTACGAATGATTTGAAATATTTGGCATGATATAGCTTAGACACACATAGCTGGGGCTTCTGTCTGACTCACCAATCTACTATTTTCCCCAAAATACGACTAAAATCGGTTTTTGATCCAGCCATGATCATCTAAGATGTCATTTCCACACTGAAAGGCATCTAGAATGATCTGCAAGTCCTTGGAGGAAAATATCTTGTGTATTTCTTCACTATTCCTCTCTTTAAAGTTAGTTAAAACCATAAAATTAAACTTTTACATTGTCTCTACGAATGATTCGAAATATTTGGCATGATATAGCTTAGACACACATAGCTGGGGCTTCTGTCTGACTTACCAATCTACTATTTTCCCCAAAATACGACTAAAATCGGTTTTTGATCCAGCCATGATCATCTAAGATGTCATTTCCACACTGAAAGGCATCTAGAATGATCTGCAAGTCCTTGGAGGAAAATATCTTGTGTATTTCTTCACTATTCCTCTCTTTAAAGTTAGTTAAAACCATAAAATTAAACTTTTACATTGTCTCTACGAATGATTTGAAATATTTG
Source organism: Diorhabda sublineata (assembly GCF_026230105.1). Classification (NCBI taxonomy): domain Eukaryota; kingdom Metazoa; phylum Arthropoda; class Insecta; order Coleoptera; family Chrysomelidae; genus Diorhabda; species Diorhabda sublineata. The sequence goes on from NC_079482.1 coordinate 3,054,245, forward strand.
GCATGATATAGCTTAGACACACATAGCTGGGGCTTCTGTCTGACTCACCAATCTACTATTTTCCCCAACATACGACTAGAAATCGGTTTTTGATCAATCCATGATCATCTAAATTGTCATTTCCACACTGAAGGCATCTAGAATGATCTGCAAGTACTTGGAGGAAAAATGAACACCAGAAAACATCATTCATAGATGCTAAACATTCCGCGTGCAAGATTTAAACACATGGTAAGCCTTTCAGTTCACCTAGTGACGATATAAGGTTCAAATCTTGGTGACTAAATGGATTTTCCAAAGACATTAGTTGGTTTTTATTAGATCACGACAAATCTTAAAGAAGGCAATGGTTTATGCCTGCTCCCGGATTTAACTATGATTTATCAGGGATAGTATGGCAGTGAAAGTCTTGTCATACTTTTCCAATTGCGTCCACAAAAACGTCATTCATAAGTTTAGTAGCATTAGTCTTTTTTTCAAGATATATTTAATTCATCAGATTCATTGATCTGGCTAAAATTTTATCATCCATTATTATACTAAAAGTTTCCTTATATCGCTACCCCTTTCTGCCTGGCTGCCAATCGAATATTTTGTTTAAGTAAACGCTAAATACGATTAGCGATTTTTGAACTTTCCATCATCTAAGACACCATCTTTAGGCATTGCGGACGATCTAGAATGTTGCTGGTACTTGGAAAAGGAAGAACGAGCAGACAAAATCGTCGATGAGGGTCCAGTACATATCGAAAAACCTCACAGTTTAACTAGTAACGTCAAAAGCCTCAAACCTAGGTGACTAGATGGCTTTTCCATGGATATTCGATAGTTTTTAGAGGCCTAAACGGTGACTACTGCCTTCGATTAACGTTGCGTCAAATTAAAAAACGACAAATATATGAAATAAACAGTTTTCAGATTGATTACATTCGTTTAAAGAAATATCGTCAACAATTCTGATCGATCAAAGTTTCTTTCCCCCAGTGTGAATATTTTCTTCACTTGTCTATCATCGAAATACCGATAAATATATCATTTATGTTACTGAAGAGTATCATATTTCAATACACAAACTTTCTGTATTTGGAAAACCCTTCGAAAGATAAATTGTTTTTCGGGAGTAATTTATTATTTTTCCTTTACTCCTCAATTTCCCACATCGTGTAATTTGTGAAGAGGATTTCGGGAAAATTCAAAGGTGCATTACTTGCTGTATATTTCTCCAATCAATTATGCTAGATAATTGTGATGGTTTCATGTTAATTGATTAATATCTTGCTTAATAATTTTACCGTGAATTGTGAAGGGTATAGAATTTCTAATTATATTAGAAAGGGAGTTTATTATTTATTCCTTGTCAGGAAGTATTTTCAGAAATACTTTAGTGCAATTTTTAGTACCTTTCTCTTGGTTTTTTTTATTAGTTATGAGTTGTAATTTTATTATTGTCCTGAAATAGACTTTTATGGAATTGAATTACGAGCAATTTATTATATTTCCAATAAGGTCATTATACAATTAGTTTAAAAGGATGGTATGTTCATTGGGAAGTCATTACTTAATCATAAAACACTCCATTTAACAAAAATTATTTATTTACTCCAATGACCATTTTTTACTTCTCTATATGGACTCTAACGTACGTAACTAGAGTTTTCGGAAAATAATCGTTGCCTTCAATTTAATTTAATAACTTAGAATTTAGGTGCCATAGAAAACACAACAATTTTCACATGTCATTTCAATTTTTGTCAATTTTTTACTTAGTTGTGGCGTACAAGTTAGATATATGAGAAAGTATTTGAAGTTTAGTTGGATAGTTGTCAAAAACTGTCATTTTTGTCGATTATGTGCACCAACGCGTCTGTAAAATAAATATTATCTTATATATTAAAAAAATTGATGATTTCCATTCCGTTCCAGTCCGTTTAGGCGTTCTACCCAACCGATTTGCTTAATTTTTTTTTCCATTGAAAGGTATTGATGCACAGATCAGCCGTCAACCATCGGATTTCATCTAATTTTCACCATTCTCAAGTTATACTCAAATGCGATTTCCCCCTGTACATTACTCATGGGAGTTTTTCACATACACACGTCCTATCCTCAATATCTCAGGTTCTATTCAAGATAGAGACTTCGTTTTGGTTTAAAAACACTCACTGAAATACCCTCTTTCTTTTGAGTTTTTGAACAATTAAATCGGTTGAGTTGGAGAGGAGCTAGGCGCGGACATTCAATGTGGAGTTATGGATCTTTGTAGGTTTTTGGCAATTTTTCTACATTCAAAGATCTATATCTCAGGTTATATTCAAGATAGAGACTTCGTTTTTGTTTAAGAACACTCGATGAAACACCTTCTTTCTTTTGAGTTTTTGAACACTTAAATCGGTTGAGTTGGAGAGGAGCTAGGCGCGGACATTCAATGTGGAGTTATGGATTTTTGTAGGTTTTTGGCAATTTTTCTACATTCAAAGATCTATATCTCAGGTTCTAATATAGCTACAGAGTTCGTTTTAGTTTAAAAACACTTTCTAAAATACCCTCTTTCTTTTGAGTTTTTGAACACTTAAATCGGTTGAATTGGAGAGGAGTTAGGCGCGGAAATTCAATGTGGAGTTATGGATCTTTGTAGGTTTTTGGCAATTTTTCTACATTCAAAAATCTATATCTCAGGTTCTAATATAGCTACAGAGTTCGTTTTAGTTTAAGAACACTCACTGAAACACTTTCTTTCTTTTGAGTTTTTCAACACTTGAATAGGTTGAGTTGGAGAGGAGCTAGGCGCGGACATTCAATGTGGAGTTATGGATTTTTGTAGGTTTCTGGCAATTTTTCTACATTCAAAGATCTATATCTCAGGTTCTAATATAGCTACAGAGTTCTTTCTAATTTAAGAACACTTGCTAAAACACCTTCTTTCTTTTGAGTTTTTGAACACTTAAATCGGTTGAGTTGGAGAGGAGTTAGGCGTGGACATTCAATGTGGAGTTATGGATCTTTGTAGGTTTTTGGCAATTTTTCTACATTCAAAAATCTATATCTCAGGTTCTAGTATAGCTACAGAGTTCGTTTTAGTTTAAAAACACTTTCTAAAATACCCTCTTTCTTTTGAGTTTTTGAACACTTAAATCGGTTGAGTTGGAGAGGAGCTAGGCGCGGACATTCAATGTGGAGTTATGGATTTTTGTAGGTTTTTGGCAATTTTTCTACATTCAAAGATCTATATCTCAGGTTCTAATATAGCTACAGAGTTCTTTCTGATTTAAGAACACTTGCTAAAACACCTTCTTTCTTTTGAGTTTTTGAACACTTAAATCGGTTGAGTTGGAGAGGAGTTAGGCGCGGACATTCAATGTGGAGTTATGGATCTTTGTAGGTTTTTGGCAATTTTTCTACATTCAAAGATCTATATCTCAGGTTCTAATATAGCTACAGAGTTCGTTTTAGTTTAAAAACACTTTCTAAAATACCCTCTTTCTTTTGAGTTTTTGAACACTTAAATCGGTTGAATTGGAGAGGAGTTAGGCGCGGAAATTCAATGTGGAGTTATGGATTTTTGTAGGTTTTTGGCAATTTTTCTACATTCAAAGATCTATATCTCAGGTTCTAATATAGCTACAGAGTTCGTTTTAGTTTACGAACACTCACTGAAGTACCTTCTTTTTTTTGAGTTTTTCAACACTTAAATCGGTTGAGTTGGAGAGGAGCTAGGCGCGGACATTCAATGTGGAGTTATGGATTTTTGTAGGTTTTTGGCAATTTTTCTACATTCAAGATATATATCTCAGGCTCTAATATAATCACAGAGTTCGTTCTTTTCTATTATAATGATTTCTGATACTTATTTAATGGATTCGATGCGAGCAAAGCCGCGGATAAAAGCTAGTTGATCATAAAAAGTTAAAGATCATTCTTTCATCAAAACTTATCAACAAAATCCACTTTACAGTGAAACCTGTTTAAGATAATTCCAAAAATACCACCCCTCATCGAATGTAAGGAAATTCAACTATTAGTATAATTTTTCCAACAAAGAAAATTGAAATTTTAATAAAAAAAATAAAATTGCTGATAAAATGTGACTATTTACTTGTGAAAAGTTATCGTATTAATTGACATTGCCGGAGGTTCTCGAATGGACGACATTTATAATTTAGAAGTAGACAATGTACAAGATACTGGTTCTCAGTCAGTGGTTTGTATTAATCACACAAAAACACATTTTCGACGTGTCTAAAAATTTGAAAAAACACCTTTCACTAAAAGCACTTTTGGTAGACAGGGAAAATTCGTAGGTCAAAGAGCTGGAATACACACTGTTGGCGGGGCACCTTAAAAAATTATATATTGCTTCAGAAAGATGATGTTGGCCAATTCTGGGGCCGATATCAATGTTTTAAAACGACATGATGGATGGAAGATTCATCAGTGGTTGCAAACTATGTGGAAGAATCCGTCTAGAGCAAAAAGAAAATGATACAATGGGGGTAAAACTTTTGTACAATTGTTAAACCAAAACCACACATCTTCCAGCTTTATTGAAAATGAAGAAGTACATCCAGTAATTCCTACAATGAATATTTCTGGTAAAAGTAGTTGCACCATTACTGTTAATACTCAAAAATATAATAAAAGTTTAGTTATCGATGTTAATTGATTCTTTATTTCCAATTATTTCAAACGAGATTGGGTACTGCGCGCAAATGTATTTCATCAGCATTTCCTGGAAATAAACTAGTTCTGAACAAGTAACATAAACTTGTCTGCATAGAAATTGGTCCACAGTAACTTTTATCATTAAAAGAAATATGCTGTTTGAAGGACAATTTAATATGCCTTAATTTGTGTATTAATTTATGTTTTATTTTATAATCATAGAATATAAAAATTATTATACAGAAATTTGCACATTTTTCGTCATTTATAACTTCAATAATATTCAAGTGTGTCAGTTTAATGCATAATATACCACAAAAAATGCTTTGATCGAAAAATGGACTCAACAAAATTGAGAAATCGTAACTTTAATGCTGTTAAAGTGCAACGACAGCTTCGTGAGGTACGAGGAGTGTCCATCAGTCAGTGGACAGTAAGAAAAAAGTCCAGCCCATCAGCAAGCACGACTGTGTTTTGCACATGATCATCTGAATTAGACGTTAGAACAATGGGGATCCGTTCTGTGTAATACAAAAACCAACCACCCAAAAATGTTAAGGCAGATTATTTCTTTTTGCAGTATAGAAATGGAGAATGCAAAACCAAATTTGTAGGTATCAATACCTTTTCAAAAATTCCCTCGCTTATAGCAACATATTTGAATTTACCTAATCAACAAAACTGGACATACATTTCGACGCTCTTCGGCGTCTCTATTAATGGATTTCGGTGGTGATATAATTCAACCAAACAAGCACGGCGGGTGGAAATCCAACACAGTTGCGGAGGGTTGCGTAGACGACTCAATAAAATACAAAATGAAGTGAAAAATTCAGTGGGAACAACTAGTTCGACTTGAAGCAACATTATACACGATGTTATTTCTTTGAACTCGTTAAATGGTGGCAATTCAAGTTCCAATAGTAATGTAACTTCTTCTTTATTCCAAATTAATAATGCCCATAGTTGTATTTTTAATATTACTTTGACGAAATAAAAATTGATAAAAGTTTTGTCGAATTTTCTTAAGTCTACGGAAGTAGAAACAATTTTGTACGAAACTCGTGAGTAAACTAACTTTTTTCACTCGTAGGAATTGGTCAAACCGTCCTACTCGTCCCGATGGAAGTTTTTTGTTCTTCTTTTTTGTATTCCACTAAAAAAAGGCCAAATTTCCACAAGGTAATTTCACTTTATTCACCTGAGCTGGAATTTTCTATATCTAAAACATATATAGTTAATTTTTCGGTCAATTTATGACATATTATAACATTTTCGGTTTTTAAGGAAAACTATTCTTTAAATTTTAATATAATCGAAGTAGATGGCAACCGTTTCAACGGAGTTTCAATAAAAAACAAAGGAAAATTCCTTCAAAGAGGAAACTGCGATATATTTTAACCAAATAAAACAAAAAAATTCACCTTCCAGTTCTTGGTAACGTCAGTAAATATTTTTCTCTTGAATATATCTCAATATTTACCTCTCTTTCACCTGAAAATATGTCATTATTTCCCATATTTCGTAGATTTATTCCGGCAAACTCTCTAAATGCAGCTTCCGGAAGTTTGAGAATATATTCCTCCCCAATGAATTGAGAAGTGTAATTTGTAGTTAGAGGCTCGAAGCGGATAAAGAAATAGGGAAAAAAAGCGAGACCTTGAAAACTAAAATATCTCGGATCGAATAAATAGAAAGGAAGTATAGACAGATAGATAAATCTTTATTTCGATGAAAATTCATACGTTTTAGAAAATTATTCACCTAGCTGTATACAAGTCGGCAGGAAAGTTTAGAAAGAAAATCGCGAATAGGTAAACGGATGAAAATATTGTTTAGTACTAATATTATATCTAATAATCCTCCCTCATTGAGTTGCCAGGAGTAAAATCTGTCTTGGTGATGTTTTCTAATAATGATCCAATGATCACCGCGGGTACGTTCGCAGCGGTTGATTCGTTGGACCCAATTTTCCATGACTCGGCCACACATTTCGGTCGAAAGGGCGCTGTTATTTCACTTTGGGCTCTTTAAACGTCGTACGATTATTGGCATAGATCAACCACTTGACGTAGCCCCAAATAAAAAAATCTAGAGGCGTTAAATCGCACGAACGAGGTGGCCAATCATTTCTTGACATAACACGCTCATCAAACTTGTGGATTTTCACCCGCCCGACACCGCATATTTTGTTGATTGACAAACCCATTGAGCCAGAAATGACCTTCGTCACTGAAGATGGTCCATCGGCTCCAATTCTTGAGTGATCCTGATCTTGTATGGGTGTAAAGTAAGATCCTCGCGCAAAATTCGCCTTAAAGTTGTCTTGGCGATGCCCAACTCTTGAGAACGTCGTGGAATTGACTGATTTGTATCATTTGCTACGGAAGTTTCAACGGCAGCAACACACACAATGAAAATCGGAATTAACACAATGATGAATAGGTTATGTTTACTAAATAAACTGACAGTGACAGTTCGATGTTTAAGTGAAAAGGTGCGTTCACAAACTAAATTCAAAATTGTCAGGTTCCTATTGGAAAACCCTGTCAAAGAACTTGGTACATATGTGATGAATTCGTGTCGCAGTAATACAGAATATACTCTAGAAAATACAAAGACAACTTGTTAATCTTTGTTCTCAATATTACTTATGACTTATTAGCCATTTGACAATATTTAGAGTCCTTAACAGATTACATAATAACCTCAAAATAATAAAACATATCCTTCTGAAAAGAATTTAGACCCTAAATAATTGGGTGCTTTGCAGCTTTTCCAAAAACCTGTCGTGTATGGTATTGGTGTATATTTTCAATGGATAAAGTTGAAGCTGTTTTGGATTAGCATTGATATCTGTGATAATACTTTTAGAAGAAAATTGACGTGCTTTCTGAAAATGTAATGAAGCATAATTATCATTTCTTTTTTTATTTTCTAGCACATCGTTCTGGACGTGGTAAGTTCTTCAATTGAGAAGTACCTCTAAATATATCATTGTTAATCGTAAGTACCAAAATTTTTGATATTGCCTCTCATTACCTTTTGGTGTTTGTCACTATTTAACAAGAAGAAAATTCATTCAACGAATTCAATCGAAATATTTACAATAGAGATGAAAATGATGTTCATATTTATTCCAAAAACTTCTCAACATCCAGAATAGTATCTATCTTCAACATAAAACTCTCTCAAAGTTGCACTTTCAGAATAAGTACTAATGTTTGGGTTCTTATAAGCTGGATAACCGTCTTATCTTCAGTAGAAACATTGACCATTGAACCCTTCCAATACTTTAAATGCTGCATTGGGATTTGGGATTTTAGTACAGTAGCTCGTAAACAAGCCGAAACTTGTCTGCTGTTGCTTTTTGCTGTTTGTTTTTTTCTTTTCTATAAAATACTGTCAGTCTAGTAAATAGTAGACACGTTTTAGAACGGATAAACCATTATCAGACAAAGATATTGTGGATACCTTTGATTTTGAAAAAGAATTAGACCCATTTCAAGACAGACACGATAGGGATTTAGGTATGGATGCGACCTAAAGGTGTGCTGTTATGCTGTAGATCCCAGTTTTTACAGCTGATCCATCGACCCTTAACCTTTCAAAAAGTCTACAATAGCGATATAAATGAAAATTATAATCAATCCTCGAAGGACGATGGCTCTTCAATTGAAGTTGACTCAAATTATAGATGATGAGTTCACTTCTGTGGATGGGGAATCCAACGAAGTTCCGACTAGTAATTTAGGAATTACGTTTAACTGAAAATTTTCAGTTTAATGTTTTGGGATCAAAATTTTACATATTAAGAAGTTTTGTTTGCACCAAATTTGAAAAAACTTCATTTTCAAGAATTTTTTTTGTAATACATCAAGTTTTCTTAGATGTGTATAGTATGTTTCACCCAAGCCCATGATGCTATATTGGATTCTAGATTTTACAATGGTTTTGATGTTACTTTTGTCCAGGATAATGGACTAAGTTGGAATTTCTGGAAACGTTGGCGATATTCGTACTGAACACACTGTTTACACTACCACTACACTAACACTCTCAATTACACTGTCTGATGCGCGTTTCGATAACCAAGTTATCGTCCTCAGAGACTGAAGGTCTTGGTCCTTGAAATAAGGCAATTCGCGTGCAATATTCTCAACATGACATCAATTATCATAGTTGGTATCCCATTTTTCATAATATATGATTCTAGGTTTAATCTAGAAATGTATAATTTCCGGTGGTCACTAATTTATTCTTTAAACAGCATTCATCAGATTCTCAAACATAATAATGTAATGTTAGCTTCGCCGTTTTGATTTTCTAACATTCTATTTGTTTTATTCAATATATTTGTAGAGTTTGACTCCAGGTTGAAGAAGAATTTGCCTTTTGCAATAGATATTCACATATCCTTCATTTCTCGGGAACTTCTTAGGACTCGATCAAGAAATATCTTGAAAAGGCTTGAGATCAATCTATATTCTTGTCGTCCTTTTGTTGTAAGGAACTGGATTTCTTATTTCGAGTTTCTTCTAGAGTTTCGAGTTTTATTCTTCAGTTGACAATTTATGAGAATATTATTTGTTTTACAGCCCTCTCTCTGAATTATAAGCACCCCCTCGAAAATTTTAAATGAGAAAGGGGGTCGTGTGGCACCTTTGGGCATGCGCAAGCAATCAACACCATAAATTTCTTTGTGAGGCGTAACAACTTCGTCTTTTTCAGGTGCTAACTCCATTAAATAAAGATTAGCGACAATTTCGGTATACTTATTTCGGTCTTGGGTGGTGCTAATTAAAGATGATGTGTTCATACCAAACCAATCGCGTATATCTGTGACCAGGTCCACGTTTTCCTTCGATTTTTCCTTCGATTATTGATTTCAGTATATCATACTTGTTTTTATCGTATATGTGGCACAGATAAGCGGCCTTTCTTCTCTTTATTGTTGTTAGTAACTTTCCCATACGTCTAAGCTCTTTATCGTTAGGTAAATATTGAGTCCATGATATTTTTAGTAGTCTACGGAAGAAGCACGTTTCGAAATGGTGGTTCATGGTACCCACTTTCTATTCCATAAAAGAGAATTGAGTGCACGTACAATCTAAAGTATCTTGAGCTTAAGTTCAAGGTTGCGTTACATAATAGGTTTTCCACAATTAGGAATATTGCTTTAGCTTGTTCTATACGTGATTTTACTTCGAAGTCAAAGTCTATATTTGTCGTTATGCATCTAACAAGGTATTTAAATTTCTCAACTTTCTCTATTGCGGTGTCATAGATGTTTATGTTCAAATGGGGGGTTTGAAAGTCTTGTTATAGCCATTACTTTGGTTTTTGTTACATTAATTTTCATGCCTAGTTGATCTCCAACTTCTACAACTTTGTTGATTAAGCGTTGAACAGCTTCTGGATTGTCTGTATTGATTTGTCATCTGCATAACGTATTTTGTTTAATGTCCTGCCTATAATTTTTATTCCATCCTCATCATCGTCGATTGCTTTATTAAATATGTGCGCAAAGTACTTATTAAACAGTACTGGCGACAAAACACAATCTTGTCGTACCTTCTTTTCAATACACACCGGTTCTAATGTCGTTTATCCATATCTAACCGTTGCTTCTTGATTCCAATGAAGATTTCTAATAAACTCGATATCTTGTTTGTCTAACCCTTTTTTCTGTAGTTATGTCATAAGGGCGGTATGATTAACTCGATCGAAGGCTCTCTCGTAGTCTATGAAACTGGCATATACATTTTTCTTCGCGTTTCGACATTTCTGGAAGAGTATTAATAAGCTGGTTGGTGCTTCTCTTGTTCCTAGATCTTCGATAAATCCAATTTGGGTATAGCTTTGATCGGCTTTACATTTATGGTATATTCTGGCTTGTATAATTTTAAGTAGGATCTTAAGCACTTGGCTTAACAAGCTTATCCTTCTGAACATTTCTTGGCTCCTAATTTATTAGTAATTGGAGAAGAGCAACAAATTTTCTTCTTCTATTAGTCTCATAATTTCTATGCGGATTTAGTTGCTTTCACTTTTTTACTCAAATTAAGTACGTTGATTATCTCTGATTCTAGGATGTTTGTAGCCTCTTCGTTTCTAGAGCTAATAGGTAATACAAATGTGACCAGTATCACGTGACGGAACTAACATAAATTATTTATTTATATTATAAAAAATGAAGCAACTCTATCCATCAGGAAAACGCGGAAATTCTTAGTTTCCAACTTTATATATTTCAAGTATACTATATTATTATAAGATGAATATTTATTAGTAATATTTATATCGAATTGTATTGTTTAGAACGGAAAATATTATACGAAATTGTTTTTGAAGGAACGACATTAAACTTTTCTCATATCGAAACGAGAACTTGGAGTATTTCTGTGAAAATACATATGAAATAGTGCGGACATTGAAATGCAATTGAATTTTCTGCACAAACTCCGACATTGGTCTCATTTAAAAACCAATATCAAACAATGTATATCCTAGCGATTTTTCCATCATGAAATATATTCACTTCATATATCACAAAAAAAACCTGTTCTTTTTGCGAAATTCGATTTCTGGCGACAAACACCATCCGGAGGGAAACAAAAAATAAAGAAAATGGAAGTCGGGAGATGCAAATATCCATGAGTTATTTATATAAGGATACACGAAAATAAAATACACCGAATATTTTGTAAAATACATGTTCAATATTTTAAAAAACAAACAACAGCTTTTGTTTGATTAATATATAAAATTATATTAATAAAGCGCATTTTTTGAAAAATTATTATTGAATGGTTAAAATAATCATAAACGCACCGAACTAAATACGAGGGTTTTTGAGAGCCTCTAGGGTAGATCTAAGTCAAAAAATGAAGATTTTTTAAAAACATTGTATTAATAATTACTTTCGATAAAACGGAAACTTTAAGACGGATACTTTTCAAATTTAATTCCTGCTGAATATACTGTTCAAACCATTTCCATAACCAAGTTATCGTCTTCAGAGACTGAAGAACCTTAAAATTTCCAGAGAACAAAGAAAAGAAAGCTGTTGAGTCCCATAAAGAAATATGTCAAATTTAAGGTGCTGATTGCTTGCACGTGTCAGAATTGATATAAAATTTTCCGTTCTGGAGATTTTTCCCTCAAAGATCAGCAACGTTCTGGTCGGCCTAATGAAGTTGATGATGACTAAAGGAGCCACACGACCCCCTTTTTTATTTAAAATTTTCAAGGGGGTGCTTATAACTCAGAGAGATTGTTGGAGAGGGATAATAATTTCTAACAGTAAATTGTTAATTCAAGACCGCATTGCGATAAGCCAAGTGCTTAAGATCCTACTTAAAATTATACAAGCCAGAATATACCATAAATGTAAAGCCGATCAAAACTATACCCAAATTGGATTTATCGAAGATCTAGGAACAAGAGAAGCACCAACCAGCTTATTAATACTCTTCCAGAAATGTCGAGACGTGAAGAAAAATGTATATGCCTGTTTCATAGACTACGAGAGAGCCTTCGATCGAGTTAATCATACCGCCCTTATGACATAACTACAGAAAAAAGGGTTAGACAAACAAGACATCGAGTTTATTAGAAATCTTCATTGAAATCAAGAAGCAACGGTTAGATATGGATAAACGACATTAGAACCGGTGTGTATTGAAAAGAAGGTACGACAAGATTGTGTTTTGTCGCCAGTACTGTTTAATAAGTACTTTGCGCACATATTTAATAAAGCAATCGACGATGATGAGGATGGAATAAAAATTATAGGCAGGACATTAAACAAAATACGTTATGCAGATGACAAATCAATACAGACAATCCAGAAGCTGTTCAACGCTTAATCAACAAAGTTGTAGAAGTTGGAGATCAACTAGGCATGAAAATTAATGTAACAAAAACCAAAGTAATGGCTATAACAAGACTTTCAAACCCCCCATTTGAACATAAACATCTATGACACCGCAATAGAGAAAGTTGAGAAATTTAAATACCTTGTTAGATGCATAACGACAAATATAGACTTTGACTTCGAAGTAAAATCACGTATAGAACAAGCTTAAACAATATTCCTAAATGTGAAGAACCTATTATGTACCGCAACCTTGAACTTAAGCTCAAGATACTTTAAATTGTACGTGCACTCAATTCTCTTTTATGGAGTAGAAAGTGGGTACCATGAACCACCATTTCGAAACGTGCTTCTTCCGTAGACTACTAAAAATATCATGGACTCCATATTTACCTAACGATAAAGTGCTTAGACGTATGGGAAAGTTACTATCAACAATAAAGAGAAGAAAGGCCGCTTATCTGTGCCACATATACGATAAAAACAAGTATGATATAGTGAAATCAATAATAGAAGGAAAAATCGAAGGAAAACGTGGACCTGGTCACAGATATACGCGATTGGTTTGGTATGAACACATCATCTTTAATTCGCACCACCCAAGACCGAAATAAGTATACCGAAATTGTCGCTAATCTTTATTTAATGGAGTTAGCACCTGAAAAAGAAGAAGTTGTTACGCCTCACAAAGAAATTTATTCTGTTGATTGCTTGCACATGACCAAAGGTGCCACACGATCCCCTTTCTCATTTAAAATTTTCGAGGGGGTGCTTATAATGCAGAAAGAGGGCTGTAAAACAAATAATATTTTCGTAAATTGTCAAGAATAAAGCATTGTATATTTATCACAAATATAGGAAAAACAATTTAGATTAAGCAGACGTCTTCCTCTTGACGAATCCATATCTAAAACGTTGGATTATTTTGTAGAAAACAAGAAAAACTAAGTAAAAACAGTAAATTCGGGGAGAAAACTCATTTTTGCTTTATTTCAAGGACCAATAAATTCTGGTATTCATAGTTGTGAAAGAAGAAGCATCTGAGAATTAGGAAACGATGATAATTAACGATTGATACAAACAGAACAAGTTGATAAGCTGTGTAGAAGCTGGAATGAGGCGAAGCAGCGGACAACAACAAAATTTTATAGAAGAGAGTGTCCAGAGTTAACAAACTTGTTATAATGGATATGGGCTGGAGAAAAAATTCGGACAGATCGTAAACTAGGTATAATTTCACCCTTTTCTAAAAAAAGGTTATCAAACAAAGCGCAAAAACTATAAAAGCATAACATTGTAGCGTAAAAGCGTAAAAGCTCATGAGAATATCCAAGGATATACAAACAGCTAGAGGAAACGAGAAGCATCTTGAAGAAATACATAGAAACACGCATTTAAGTAATGAGGAAAAACTGAAAACAAATAAAAACGTATACCTCGTTTTTATTATTCAGAAGATGTGGAAAACAAGTAACGGATTCCACAAGGGGGTTGATGGATGAGTGAGATTCCCGAACCTACCAAATAAACCATCATCCTCTGTCATCTCCACCCAACAATGAACTATGGTGATATTATTTCTGGTTGGCGGATCTGTCCGTGAATGTTTCTTCGTTTTCTATGATATCATCATACCAGGCAGTCGTCTACATTTGCCCAAGAATTCTTCCTGTGTAGGTAGCAAATATTTGCATCATATGCAGCATCACATATCAAATGTTAGGCTGCCAACAGTTTTCTTCACTACTCTATTCAGTAGGTACACACAGGTGTCTGTACTTTCTTTATTTTGTCAAAATACTGTCCCGTCAAAAACTGGGTAATGTAGTTCACATCTCCGAACAGTCGAAGATCCTGTATTAAATCTTCTGTCCACCATTTTGTCACGTATGCATATTTCTAGCAAATTCAATAGTTGCCGTATTCTGTCGTCCTATATCTGAGCTGCTTCTCAGTATAACCTCTTACGCTTAAAAGCCTGGAGGTCACACTCGCTACCACTAGGTCAGTCTGCTCCAAGGATGCCTTTCTCTTGGCCGCCTTTCGAGGCGTCTCCCTTATATGGTGCCAGAAAGATATCTCAGTATGTAAGATCATCCTCAAATGTTCATATTCGCATCTGGACTCGATTTTATCTGTCCAAATTTCAATTGATAGTCTCGTCTGCATTCGTTTCTTTGTAGCAAACATCAAATCAGTTTTTCCATAGCAAGAACAAGTCCGTTGATCTGTCATCCATTCCCCTACTCGCCTCATTGTCTGGTTCAATTTTAGCTGTGCTTATTCTGAAGATTGTTCGGTAGTCACAACTATAATCATCGACTTAAGAAACGATAAGATCTCCAAGAGGCAACTCCAGTCTAAGCACATAAATATATAGACTATTCCATAGATTGATCTTTGAGCGACCCCAACGGTGATTTTTCTTATCACCTGTCTTTCAGTGGTCGTAGATTATCGGACAATTCTCCACCAATTGGGTCAAATAGTCTGGCGACACTAAATGGTGTCGTCTGAAGAAACCAAATATGGAAAAGTTTATGATAAAGATGATTTGGAGTCAAATTGAGAAACAATATTAAATGTATATGCGAAACAACGAGGACCAGTTGAGGAAATCGAATGAATAAATACTAAATCTAACCGCATTTTCGACGATATTGTGGTTTTAATATTTTTGCGAATATTTACTGAAATATCCAATGAAATACCTCAGCGTGAAGATTTAATTAAAATGTTAATTTTGACGTGCTATATTTTGCGGTCTACCACCGTGATGGCGACGAAAGACAAGTAACGTCCTCTATATTTCGTGCTGAAAATCATACTATAAAAACTGATATTAATATCTAGGAAGCGGCGGCGACCTGCCGAGTTGTTGTAAGGGAGAACAAGCATTATTACGTGAGAGGGTGTGTTAGCGTTTGATTTATGTTCGTCAGTATATTGTGCCCACTGTGTAGTGATCATAACCCGTCTGCTTTATTCACTCTTTGTTCTTTGTTTCAAGTATCCTTCGTAGATACTTCTGTTTAGGTTACACAACGAAAATTTTCGATATTAAACCTCTTATTTGTATTTTATTTTATATTTATAATTCGATATGATTCTTCAAGTGTAGAAAAAAGGTTGACTTCGCAAATTATTTTTTATCTGCGAGAATAAGATGAAATCATTGGATGCCGAACAAGGATTGTGCGAAGGATGTTTTGACTGTTCAAAGAAGTGTTTTAATGGCAACCATGTAAAACGCATGTAAACGCGACTTAAACGTTTTTAAGGTTAGTTCACATGACAAATAATGAACGCGCGCCAATTTGTAACCTAGAAAATGGACGTTTAAAAGGAATATATAAATAAAACTTATCAGTTTATGAAAACAAATGGAAAATACAAAAAGATAATAATAATAAATATAGATACTTGTTATTTGAGTTTTCAAAATAAGTTACTAACTAATATATTTGAAGATACTTCAAATCTAATATGGTTCAGCGTATTTCAACATCTCTTCTACCTATTTGGCGCAAATATCCTGAAATTTTATCCTTAAGGCCACTTCATGATGCAATATAACGTGTAATCTAATGAAAGTTGCGCTGATCAAAAGCTTGCGCAGATGAAGTTCAGTCGATTGTTTCATGCAAGATCTTGACATTATCGGGTTAGTCTTAGATCAGCTGACTTGAGTAAAACTAATCATTTCGACCTCGTGGTAAATTTAACCTTATTTCGATTTGGTTTTTGCTCATATTTGTTAAGAATATAGAGATAACTAGTTTTGCGAGAGTCAGCTAATCTAATACTGACATTTGATTGGTTGTTTTACCAAAAGAAACTAGATTTCTCCCTAGAATTGCAGCTTGCCTGCAAAAAAATGGCACAATACCGATTATGTCGCAATTGCGAGATTTTGATGAAGCAACTGAATCGAATATTGTTTTTGTATGCTTTGCACGTTGTGTTGCTTCATGTCAAGCGGCCTTAATGTCAACAAACGGGAAATATTCGTCTAGATTTTGATGTTGCAAGAAATGCCATGCAACTTCTTGCACGTTGCATTGCATCATGTCAAGCGGCCTTTACGCCACTTTCTCAGCTTGCAATATCAGATTACGCATAGCATCGATGTTTTCTGGCCTTGGAAGACCTTCAAGAAGCGAAACACGGTAGCTTTAGATGGTACTTTGTCACCAAAAGTCGAAACGACTTAATCGTACACTGCTGTTGGTTTATAATCCAGTGATCACAGCTCCTGACCCACGAAAATTAGTTATGTCGCTGATTTTATGAATTTAGGTGGTTCTCAGGGTGCTTTATCGATAGAGTGAAAGTTAACATCAAAATTTTGACCACTAAGCGTTATATTTTTGTTTAAATTTCCAAAATTCCGAATTTTGCAAATAACTAGAAATCTATGCCAAATTTCGGAGAAAGTGAGACAATGAAAAATGTAGTGTAAGAAATTTTCTACAAAAAAGGTTCCTTGTAATTTTTCTCTAAGAGCTGTCATTTCTTTGTAAAATGCGCTCAAACTTCGGGGTCGCATCTTACTAAAAAGTTTTCGCGCCACGTAGATTCTGAGGGAAATAACGTCCTCGGCTGAAAACTGCATCTCAAAAAAATTCAGACTTGTTAAATTTTCGTGGCGAACAACACGAACGGGATTTTTTTTTCTGGTTGCCTGGGTAAACTTAAGACACATGTAAACAACTCAAATAACACGTTCTGAATACGTTCACCATTAAAAATGTCAAACTTCATAACGGCAATGTCAGATTTGACTTATTGACATCAGTGTTGCCATATTTAAAAAGTAGCAGCCCTCGTGAGATTATTTCATAATTGATATAAATCATGCAACCGTCATATAGAGAGTTATCTGGCAATGTTGCACTCAAAAAAGTCCTGAAATATATTGATAGTGTATACCGAATTTGATTTACAAAAGCCACAATCAATGTCGACGAAACTATCCCGAAATCTCTGAAAAAATAAATTAAAACAAAGTTTGTAGAATTGAAAATAAGTTTTGGGCTATTCATGAATTTTTTAAACACAATTTCACATACATTTTTAATAGTGTAGAATCAAATTTATATACGTTCGTTTCCTGATTCACTACGGGCGTTGCAGAATCTCCTGAAATTAATTTGTTCACGCCTTCCATTCTTTCTGGCAGAGGGCGGTCTAGTATATCGGCCCAGGGGGTTCGACGTTATCAAATATGTTTCCCGTTGACCAACCGTTTTTATTTCTGTTGTATTTTCATAAGTGAATTGGATAATACAAAAGAAAAAGAACTACAACGAAAATGATATCAAACATCGTATATAAAGAGAAAATGAGGTCAAAAAGTATACTTGATATTTGTTGTTTTGCCAACTAATTGACTTATATCATCATATAATTAATTAGGATCTGAACCAGTACAAATCTTTTAGTATATTTGGCAACTATGAAAAAATTTTCTCATTATGTTTTGTGTTGTTCTATCTACCGTCAACATGCGTCGAAGATCTAAGGAAATGTTCAAAGAAGCTGATGATGTCCCTATAAAAAGTCTATCTAATTATTTCCACTCCTATAGTGTTGATATCATTGATTATAACGTTAAAAAATCATTTCGTTCACCATCAGACCATTAAAGTCTAGATTTGTTGCTGTAGAGTTTGCTCCAATAAGGAAATTGTTACAAATGTTGATAATATATCAAGAACTGATCCAGTTTTAGCACTAAAATGAGAGGAAGACAAGTTTTTTCCATATAACTATAGCAATTACCAGACGACATCACTATGTCAATTATTCTGTTTTCTATTCTAAGAATTTGCATTGTTGGAGCTCCCGTTGTCATGATTTGGGTCATCTTGATGGAAGTAAACGTCAATCTGGTTATTTCTACTTCTATAGTGTTGATATTATTGATTATGAGCTTAAAAAATCATTCCGTTCACCATCAGACCATTAAAGTCTAGATTTGTTGGTGTAGAGTTTGCTCCAATAAGGAAATTGTTACAAATGTTGATAATATATTAAGAACTGATCCAGTTTTAGCACTAAAATGAGAGGAAGACAAGCTTTTTCCATTTTTAAGAAGTGAAAAACTTGTTTCGACGAAAATAATTTATATATTTATTATAAATAGTGAATAGTGAATAGTGTAAGTGTGTAAATAGATTAAGTGAATCTATTAAAAGCATAATTGATAACCCAATTTAGTGCCTTTCATAGTTTTTGTTTGTAGTATATCTGTACTTTTCAGAACTTGTGGACTGCTGGATGAATTCTCTCCAGAATCCGTATTTTTTAACATATTCCTTTCTCTATGCATCAAGATTTATTTTTCTTCTGAAAGTTTTTATCATATAGTAGCAATTTGAGATGGTCATCGGAGTTATAACAGGACTTGTAAACTTGTGGATATGAATGTGTGATTTATAACTATCAAAGCCGTTCAAGATTTAAGCAGAACTTGAGAAAAATACGAAAGTTATTTCGAATCTTTGAAAAATACATTGATTTATCGATCGAGAAAAGATTGAAAATGATTATTTTTAGTTAATATTTGGATGCCTTTTCACGAACTATGAAAAACTTCTTGTCCTTTGTTTTTTGTTCAAGTTTTTTAAGTGCGACTGTCTATCTTTTGGGCAAGTTTTATGAACTACGAAATTTGTCTAGAATTATCAATTAGGGATATTACAAAACTCATTGAGGATTCTGTTTTATTGAATAGAATAGCTCTAGTCATATTGCAAACAAAAGAAATGACTTAATTTGGTATCTAAGCGATAAACGGGGAGATGGCTACTAAAAACTTAGTACATCACCAAACGCCACTTCTTAAGGTCAGCACAGGTTTTCCCGAACGAAAAAATTGGCTGAAAAACCTCATAACGGGCTCGCGTGACACTTTTTGTAACGTGGGGTTCAAACGTCAGATAAGAGGGGGGCCGGAAAACCCTCGTAAGAAGTGATCGAAAGCGCCGGAAAAATCACCTGAAAATCCTCATAACTTGTGCGCGCGAAACCTTTTGTAACGTGGGGTTTAAACCTCAAATAAGAGGTGTGCAATAGGCCGGAAAACCCTCGTAAGAAGTGATCGGAAGTGCCGGAAAAATCACCTGAAAATCCTCATAACTTGCGCGCGCGAAACCTTTTGTAACGTGGGGTTTAAACCTCAAATAAGAGGGGTGCAATAGGCCGGAAAACCCTCGTAAGAAGTGATCTAAAGTGCCGGAAAAATCACCTGAAAATCCTCATAACTTGCGCGCGCGAAACCTTTTGTAACGTGGGGTTTAAACCTCAAATAAGAGGTGTGCAATAGGCCGGAAAACCCTCGTAAGAAGTGATCTAAAGTGCCGGAAAAATCACCTGAAAATCCTCATAACTTGCGCGCGCGAAACCTTTTGTAACGTGGGGTTTAAACCTCAAATAAGAGGGGTGCAATAGGCCGGAAAACCCTCGTAAGAAGTGATCTAAAGTGCCGGAAAACTCATCTGAAAATCCTCAAAACTTGCGCGCGCGAAACCTTTTGTAACGTGGGGTTTAAACCTCAAATAAGAGGGGTGCAATAGGCCGGAAAACCCTCGTAAGAAGTGATCTAAAGTGCCGGAAAAATCACCTGAAAATCCTCATAACTTGCGCGCGCGAAACCTTTTGTAACGTGGGGTTTAAACCTCAAATAAGAGGGGTGCAATAGGCCGGAAAACCCTCGTAAGAAGTGATCTAAAGTGCCGGAAAACTCATCTGAAAATCCTCAAAACTTGCGCGCGCGAAACCTTTTGTAACGTGGGGTTTAAACCTCAAATAAGAGGGGTGCAATAGGCCGGAAAACCCTTGTAAGAAGTGATCGAAAGTGCCGGAAAACTCATCTGAAAATCCTCAAAACTTGCGCGCGCGAAACCTTTTGTAACATGGGGTTCAAACCTCAAATAAGAGGTGTGCAATAGGCTGGAAAACCCTCGTAAGAAGTGATCGAAAGTGCCGGAAAACTCATCTGAAAATCCTCAAAACTTGCGCCCCCGAAACCTTTTGTAACGTGGGGTTTAAACCTCAAATAAGAGGTGTGCAATAGGCTGGAAAACCCTTGTAAGAAGTGATCGAAAGTGCCGGAAAACTCATCTGAAAAACTTCATAACGTGCGCGTAAGAAACTTTTTTATTAGGTTTTTGGGGTCACAACTAAGAGCAGTTTCTTGGGGCACCACGAGCTGTTACTCAATATTGAGCAACTTTATCAAAAAGTATAACTATTCCCAGAAGTTTTGAGAAAAGTTTGATCAAAATCAATTGACAATTGGCGCAGTAAATGAATTAAAAAAAAATTAGAGGCCGTTTTTTTGCGATTTTCTTCGTATCCTAATGATGTTTTTTAAATTTCGGGTAGCTCAAACAGATATTTTGAATGAACACATCAAAAATAATTTTCCATTAAGCAAAACTTCTTGCGCTATAACACTGCTCTTAGTTATGACCCCAAAAACCTAATAAAAAAATTTCACGCGCGCACGTTATGAGGTTTTCCAGATGAGTTTTCCGGCACTTTCGATCACTTCTTACAAGGGTTTTCCGGCCTGCAAAACTTGTGCTATTACACCGCTCTTATTTGAGGTTTAAACCCCACGTTACCAAAGGTTTCACGCGCGTCCGTTATGAGGTTTCTAAACTGTTTTGGTTGGGGAAAACCGGCTGGCATTTTCATATCCGACCTGTGGTGACCTTAAGTAGTGAGTTTGGGGATGTACTAAGTTGGGGCCGCCAGAATCTGTTTTTTCTAGCCAGCTCTGGGACTAAAAATTAGTTCTAAAAATATTGTACACATTGAATACCTAAGCCTAAGGCTTAGAAAGACGCATTTTTGCAGAAAATCTTCATTTTTAGATGAAAACTTATCATCCTACCTCAAAAATAAGTAGACTCCTTTCTTAACGTTTTGTTTTTGTTATTTTCTATGATAATCATTTTAAGTTTGCGGATTAGAGAGCTATCAGAAAATTGATCCTCAGTTTAATGTCTATTTTAAATACATTTTTGAGATAGAAAAGAATCTGAGGTGGTTAAACACAATATTCAATACAAATTTGTGAGGATAAATTTTGGATTTCCGTACAACCAAACAATTAAACAAAAAATAAAAGAAAATAATAGGAAACAATAATATTTTTTTTCTATTAGTCCCCCACTTTGAACATTAATTTTTTGACGATTTTGGTTTCGACAGATTATTGCTCAGATGGCTTACCAGCAACAATTTTGAAAAAGAGAAACATAAAGAAATGATTTATTGTCAAAAAATTATTAAAAATAACAAAAACAAACATAAAAATAACTAAATAAATACACAAATAAAATAAAATTTCAATATACAGAAGAAAAACCACGATGAATAACAAAATTATAGGTAATATGTAATAATTAGTATTCAAATCTTATGTAAGTTCATATTAAAAATTAAACCAGTATGCAGCATGCCCGGAATTAAATATTATTATTAGAATAAAAATCGTTTAGAGAGTAAAAGACATTTTCCAGTGAATATTCCCACGAATTATTGCGGAATGCGGGAAAACATGATTTCCAATCGGCAAGTGATTGTGCATTTTTTGAATTGTAATATATTGAGCCTTCAACTTATTCGCTCAAATTGAGTAGCACCACACGTACCTCTGAAGGGAAGGGCATATCGTAGATGCAACGATGAATAAGTTCAGGTCTTTGGGAGCAATATGTAACTCCAATTTGATGGAAGAAAAAATTAAGCAGGCGTTACTTAAAATGATATAAGGATTTTCATTTCTACTTCTTCTCTTCGCACTTTACTAGTGGTATATGCATTTTTTTTATTAAATATTTTACGAACTACATATTAAATATGATATAAAAGACAGATTCCATATAATAATCCCGTTTTTCACTTAACACTGCACAGAATTAATGAATAAATAATATCACAGAAGTTTTGCATTAAAGTTATGTGTGGAAAGAGTGATAAAGATGATGAAATAAGAATAGAAAATTATATATTTTTATCTCATTAAGTAATGAAAAAGTTTTATTAGAATATCACTAGGGAGGATAACATGAAAAATGTTTTAAGGAAACTTTCGCCATACGAAAGTGACAGAGCTAAAGAAGCCATTATGTAAAATTTTATTATCACGCATTATTTTCGTGAAGAGAGTCGAAAAAATTGTTATCAACCTACACCAATAAAAAGAAACTTTTAACCAAAATTCTATAATTGCACATATATATACAAAAACATGGTGCAGGAACTGAAGATATTGTTATTGAAAGGAAAATGTATCAGCACTGAAAAAACATTTGGATTTAGTGAATAGGGACGAAAAGGATTATTTTCATTTAAAAGCAAAGAAATAAAGCGAACAGGACTACATTCATCCTTACTAATATTATAAATGTGGAAGCGTGGATGTTTGTTACGCTTTCACGCAAAAACCACTTGACGAATCATCATGAAACTTTTTACACATATTCTGGGAGGTACTAGAAGTAACATAATATACTTTTTATTGAAAAAAATATATTTTTTGTCAACGAATATCAACATTTTGTTACTTCAGCGCCATATATTGACTTGACCGTCGGTAATACATCGATAGTACATCGATAATATAGAAATATTTTGAAAATTTAATTAAATTCGTATTCTTCAACAACATAAAAGTGAAAAGAATTATGGAAATGGAAATACAGTGAATGTAATGAACTGTGTACAAGCTAAAGAAATGAAAACGATGCAACCTTCTATATTTTGGACTCTATTGAACATTTGGCAATTTGCAAATCTACTTCACAGTCTACAAAAATATTCTAGATTAATACTCAGTATTTTATCTTTTCGATTATTAGAATTCAAAACTATTTATTCATGTTACAGGAAAATATATTTTAACATTTGTTATATAGACTAGTCAATTTTATTTATTCACAATTTAAAATGGGGTTTATCCCCGTTTGTCTGTTGACATTACCAACGGTGAAGACGTTGGTGGTTATGATGTCAATAGATACCACCAACCAATACAGCGATATCTATGACATCGGGCCGTCCTTCTTGCGGTCCTACCGTTTGATGGGTGATCCTCGATTTTTGGTGAATGTTTCTTTCTGTGCTATGCCACGAAGACACTTGGCTTTCAGATCTCCTATGATGTTGTCTTTTTTCTCTTTGAGAGTACTGCTCATACGTCTTCCTCCTGAAAAGTGGTTTCAGGCATCACTTAAGCCTATATGCCTAGTGAAGACATCGAAATTTCTTCCTCCAATATCAATCCTTTGGTATTTTGATTTGTACTCACTCCTCCTCTATTCCACGAACCGATATTAATTCGATTGGGAAGGTTGTTCGTCATTTTATTTTGCCTGCATGTACTGCAGCATAGTCAATAGCTGTGGTATTTCTTGTTTCTTCTGTGCGGTTTGAGTTGATGTTTTTTGATGGCTTCTGCGTAGCTGCTTTCTGGTTGCACGGTTTTCGTACTCCTCGATGGATTTTTTCCATTAGAAATATCTTGCGCGGTTATTGGAAGATCTTTAGTATTTTATGTGAACAAACCCCTCATGTACCATCTGATTTTTTATAATAA